>NW_028082785.1:0-78106 GCF_014824575.4 Sturnira hondurensis
CTAAGGGTGGGGGGTGGAAAGGGGAGGGAGGCGGGGAGCATGGGGTGGGGGGTGGGCGGGGTTGGGAATATAAGACAGAAACCTGTACTTGAACAAGAATTAAATAAAAATTATATTTAAAAAAATTTCTCAGAATGAGTCAATGAGCTTTGAAGTAATTAACTTCTTCATTAAAGTTATGCTATCCCAGCATTTAAGAAACTCTTCAGAATTAATGAATTTCAGATTCATTGCAACTACATTTAGTGTTATGATAACTACTCAGGCATGTATACATTCACTGTCATTTCAAAGAAGTCATTCATAAAAGACATTGGACTTTTAAGTGAAAATATGTACCTTCCATTTAACTTTGATTTAAATCTGGGTGTTGAGTTATAACTTAAGAATGAGATAGGTGTTTTAACTCAGTATTTATGATCTGACATTTGTAAAGGTGTGCAGGAATTTAACTAAAGAGTAAGAAACCTCTGAGATATTCAAGGCAGTGAGGATATGTAGATAATAAAATACATATGAGAAGTATATAATACAGAGATAATATTTATAAATCTCAAACACAGTTTTAACTAACTGCTGTCTTTTATACTTTTTTTTGCCAAACTTTCCTATTTATTAAAATAGTTTTTGTTTTCTTTTACTGGTTCTTAGACTGATGACTGGATAAATAGCCCAAAGACAGATACTAAGAATGGTTGTATAGCAATGACCAAGCTATAGCTGAATCAGATACATAAATCAACTTCAAACAAAAACATCATGGAGAAACAAAAAAAGAACAATGCAAAATAAAACAAAACAGTATACATATTTTATAAAACATAACCCCAGCCCAAGCATATTAATCATAATAGCAATCCATCCATTGACAAGATTTAGTTTAGACCATGTAGATCATTGTGTATGACAAACTGGCACTCAAGTGTACCCATAATAGTAGTGCTAGAATATAAATTTATTTTAAAAATCCATATAAAATGTTTCCTTGCTTTTGCAAAGAAGAAACACATTTTTAGTTAGTGGAAGACTATACAAGAGATGTATTATTAAAATAGTGAAAGGCTGGGTTTTGTAAAAGGAGAAGTTGATATGGCTAAAATTGCCTCTAAATAAAGAGATAACATGTCTTATATTGCATTAATATTTTTAAATACATCATTTGATTATCTCAGTGTCAAGAAGTAAGTGTATATATTATTCTTTTCCCCCATCTCATGGATGAGGGAGGAAAGTGAGGCACAGTGAAGCTAGTGGTTTGCTTGACGCCAATAGAACATACATTTCACAGAGTACAGTGGTAAAAATGAATATTTTACCATTCTTTCCTCTTATCATTTGGTTCTATTCTTAGGAACCAAATGGCTTTAAATTAAGAAATAGAGGTTTTCTTTGAGAATCATCTTCTTGGTAACACTTTATTTAAAATGTAGTAAAAAAGAGGTAGAGAAATGTACTGAACAGTAATAATGGGAAAACTTCTGGAAATAGCTAAGTCAGCAGGACAGAGTATAATAACCAACTGAGACAGCATGAGATGACGATGATGAGGAGATTGTATCAGAAAGTTCCTAGATGGATCTTCTTTCCTGTGCTTCTTGAACTGTTGATCACTCCCTGTGCACACCTGGCTAGAGGTCTAGATCAGGGGTGTTAAACTCGTTTTTACCAGGGGCCAAATCAGCCTCTCAGTTTCCTTCAAAGGGTTGAATGTAATTTCAACTCCTTAGCAGTTAAGGAGTAGTTACCTTTATACAAACCTAAAATTATTTCGGCCCTTTGAAGGCAACGGCGAGGCTGCTGTGGCCCCTGGTGAAAATGAATTTGACACCCCTGCTCTAGATGCTGGAAATTCATATTAATATTTAGAAACAAGAAGGCATAAACTGTAATTCACTGCCTTAGTGTGATACTTAAGGTCATTGTATTTTTAATTAGAGATTTGTCAAGGAGATGCAAAAATAAAATTCAAACTGCAGTTTTATTGATTGGCCTTAACAAAAATTTGGGATTTTTGTGTTTTTTTTTAATATTTTAAAATTATATTTTTCAATTACAGTTGACATTTTTCTATCTTCATTTTAAAATCATATTCGAATTTTGTACATTTTCCTTTCATTCTCTTTTTTTTTAATATATTTTATTGATTATACCATTACAGTTGTTCTATTCCCCCCCTTCATTCCCCTCCACCCGCACACTCCCTCCCCCACCATTCTCCCCCCCTTTAGTTTATAACCACGTGTCTCAAGTTCTTTAGATTCTATATTTCCCCCACTATTCTCGCCCTCCCCCCTATCCATTTTCTGCCTACCATCTATGCTATTTTCTTACCAGGGCTATCATTACTTAGAAGCAAATATTTGCTAGCCCTAGTTCTGTGATGGAGAACTAGTATCCTCACTCATGATGCTTTCTATGAGGACACAGTGAAATTTGATTTCCTATTTTATATTTTGAAAGCCATCGGGAACCAGAAGACCTCCTTCACCATCACAGCCTTCACTGAGTTGCTTAATTTGACCACTTACTTATATTTTATCTTTATCTTTATATTTTATCTTTAAGTTTCAAAATATGAAAGCTTCTGGAAATCACCTGTTTTCTATCAAACTATTTCTACATAAATTAATTACTCTAATGCACTAACGAAAGGACTTCTAAAACCACATACAGAAAAAGTAGAGAATTTCATCATCCTAACATATTGTTATTTAATTTTTTTTAAAGATTTTATTTATTTGTCTTTTGGAGAGGAGGAAAGAAACATCAATGTATGGTTGCTTCTTGTGAGTCCCCTGCTGGGAACCGGCCCGCAACCCAGGCATGTGGCCTGACTGGGAATCGAACCACGATTGTGTGGTTCACAGGCCCGCACTCAATCCACTGAGCTACACCAGCCAGGCCTGTTATTTAATTTTATTACTAAAGTTTAGTTGTAAAAAAGGACAAGAAAAGAATTGCCGTTTTGTCATTAAGATTACTTTTGGCAGTAGAATCACTTTATCTTGCATGATGCAGATGATTTTTCTGACAGTAAAAGTACTACTCTTGGCTGAGTGAGCACACACAGAGAACTGAGTGGGCCACTAAAGACAGCTTGGGGTTGACATTTAGGGAGAAGGTATCTACATGTCACTGGCCCTCCTGTGAATCCTTAATAAAGAGATTTCAAATAACATTCTTGGAACATCTGTCTCGGGAATCATAAAACTTCTTGATCTTTCCTCCTGATAAAAATATATAACATAATATAGTAATAAATAATAAAGTAATATAGTCTTAATCTAGGTATAAATCTTCCCTCAGAGGTTGTCAACTGGTTAAATGGTATTTTGTCTATGAATATTTTATACATATATCTGCTTATACACATGTATCTGTTTACACATACATATGCACATATAAATGAACATTCAAATTTCTAATCAGAATTATATGATTTTATAGGTAATGGTATTTTAAAGTCATGCTGGGCTAATTAATTTGACAGGACCAGTGAAAAATAAAAATTCAGGATCCCTTGTTCAAAAATTATGAAGGATTTCAAGATGATAACAGTAGAGCATTAGAGCAATTGTGAGGCTTTCTAAGTGTGGACCCCTTTCAACTGCACAGGTAGCATGCCCATGAAGCTGGCCTTTTTCAAACTGTGTGCTATGTGTGTATAATATCCTTTTTTTCATACATTAAAAATAATAAATCATCATCTTTGGTAAAGTGAACAGAATGAGTCTCTTTTAGCATATGTATATGCATGTATATGTGCTAAATTAGATAATGTATATGTACATTCATTATATATTTGCATAATGTATAATATTTCATCATGGAGAGTCTACTTCATATAATTATATCACTAATTATTTGAATTGTGTAACCAAAGCATTTGATAGGAAGTCTGTGATATACTACATCTTTCCTCTCAGGATCTTATCCCATTTCTGTATTGAAGGGGTATGGAGATCAGTAGTCCCCACCTCTTTCAGGGTCAGCCTAAAATTCTGAGTTTGTGGTATATCCTTAATTCTGTATGGTTTCTTCCCATTTAAGGGGCTCCTGACATTAGAAGGTCAGTGTCTCAGTTAGTTGTTTAAGATGTCTCACAAGAGCATCACAGTTTTCTTCTAGTCTTTCAATTCACCTTCTGGGTAGAAAGAATTCTGAGTAGCAGTATGTGAGAAAGCTATTTCCCACCACTTGTCTAATAATAAGAATAACAATAACAACAACAATTTATAAGTGCCCGATATATGTCAGTCTCTTTATATGGTTCTAATTCCTACATCTATCCAAGGTAATAATATTATCCAGAATTTCATAGATTTGGAAACTCTCTCTCTCCATGATACTCAGGTGGGCTTTTATTATACTGCAATACTAAATTCAGAAGAGTTAGAACCACAATTCTGCTGTGGATCTCTTTGATTATAAAGTTCCAGATTGCCTAATTCAGCTGAGAGGATGTCTCCAGCTATTGTTACATGGAGCAGAACTGCCCAGCCAAGCCCTGCCTTTATTCCTGACCTAGGGAATTATAAGAAATAATATAAGCACACTGCTGTTGTTTTAAGTAACTAAGTTATTTGTTTTATAGTAATAGATACTGGAACACAGGGAAACTTGGGGACTACAACATTTTAGCAAAACAAGCAATTTCAGCGGCTACAAAGCCCTGGCAGACTGTTTTGAATAGAGGAATGCTCGGGCAAAGATGTGTTCTGAGACCCCATAGGAGTTCCACTATGGTTGCTTAGGTCTCATTTGGAAGATAGTCTATCTGCAGGAGTTTTAATGTTAGTTTAATTTTTTACAAGAGTGGACCATGAGTACCCTTGACTGTTGGAGGAATGAAATACTTAAGGAATACTTGCTTGCCTTAACGCTACATTCACCATACTGTTTCCTTTCCAAGATGTCACAGTCATGACATCTCCGTATTCTGCTATTTTTGTCATAGTTCTGCTCCTGTGAGGAAGAAACAATTTTGGATAATTTACATAAAAATGAGTTTTTCACAGAGGATAATTGTGAAATACAGCCCTATTTATGGCTTGTTCAAATTTCTGAGTTTACTTGATTGTCAGTCCTCTTTGCTCGTATTCTTGCATCTACAACAGAACATTCAGAGCTGAGTACTTGACAAGTTTAATATGGCCTCAAACTCTGACATAAAAGGCACAATAAAATCATCTTGAAGATGTTTTCAATGTTCACTTTATTTAATGGGGACTTCTGCGTTGAATGCAGGCACACCTGATCAAAATTCAACCATTTTTCAGTAGAATGCAATCAAGTGTTTGCTGTTACATAAAGTTGAAAATCCCATTCAGAGGATGTGATTGGAAGCCTCAGGTTTCTAAGTCATGATTCTAAGGGAGTTGACTGCTAAAGTAAAGGCTGTTCTTTCTTTTTTCCACTAAATACATTCCATAATGCTGGAAAATATATATAAGGAGTTTTAAAGAGTCTTTACTCTCATATGTTTTAGTTTAATTTTTTTCCTATTAAAGGGGAAAAAATTAAACTTCTTTGAAAGTGAGAGTAGTTTTTTCTGTAGTACATCACATTTTGTCATTCAAATAATAGTTGCCCTTTCACCTAAATAGATGTTATTTGACATTAATAACAGCAGTATCTTCAGTTTTCTTACATAATATCTTTATGTGATGCTAAAGCATAAAGAATAAAGAATGGCTTAAAGTTCAGATCTTCCAGGGTTTTCCAATTACCAAAGTTTTTGTCTGACTTTACATGCTACAGAACACTCAGCTAATCAATACAAGTACATACGTAATACTTTTAATTAATATTCCTAACAGTTTTGTCCAAATGAGCCATATTAATTGCCATATTTTTGTACCATAAGACACACCTAGGTTTTAGAGGAGGGAAATAGGAAAAAATTTTTGAAGCAAAAAATGTGGTAAAATATTTAATAACATGAATAACATAATATTTCACCAATGTAAATGTAAAGCTACGTTTGCACTGTAAGATGTATTCCCCTGTTCCTCCCAAATTTTGGGGGAGGGAAAGTGCATCTTATAGTCTGAAAAACACAGTATGTAACAGAGGAAGACCAGAAAGAAATTACAGCTTAACACACAGGAATAAAAATCAACAACAAGAACAATAAGACAGGGCCACTTCAGTGAAAACATTACAACCTCTTTTGGCCTTTGGATTATAATAATATTAGCTTCCCTTTTGCCTATTGTAACCAACCAAACAGCTCTATTTGCTATTCAAGGCCTTAAATAGCCTCACTCCTATGAAACTGCCTACTTGTAAACATAATCTCACAGCTCCTAATGCTCCTGACTCCTCATCCTGACAGCACAACATGCTTACTCCCACCTCTGTGCCTGTTCTTGAGTTGTTTCCTCTCCATAGCAATCGGCCTGTCCACCATGTCAATGTCAATTTATTTGGTGGCTTCAGATCAAGTCCTACATTCTTTTTAGGCTTCTCTGCCTGTTGCATCTTCCACTGGAATTTAGATGCAGTTCATTTACTTATCAAACCAGTCATCAAATATATATTGAGTCCTCCAGGCTGCCAGGAATTCTGCTTAGGGCCGAAGATATAGAAATGGAATATACTATTCCACTTTTTATCTTGTTTTTTTAAATATTTTGTTGTTTACTTTTTTATTACAGAGAATTTTAAATACATGAAAGAAGATAGAATAGTGTAATGAACATACAGGTACCCGTCACCCAGCTTCAATATTTATCAGCTTTTATTTCTTTGATAATACCACCCAGTCTACCTCTTTTCTATATTGTTTTGAAGTAGATCCATAACCCATATCATTTCATCTATAAATATTTCAGTATGTATCTCCAAAAGTGAAGGATTAATAATCACACAACCAATATCACATTTTAGAAAATTTCTTAATTCCATTAAATAAGTGGAATTTATTTAATCCTTGAGTTTAGGGAGAGTGCTTCCATAGAGATATTTACAAAGAGCTAAATAGCACATATTAAAATATCTAATTCATAGAGTGATAAGAGGGAGGCAGGTATAACTGTAAGAAAAATTATTGTCACTGTGAGAACTGAAAAAATCAATGAGCAGAAAAGGTGGGTGAGGTCATTTTGGGAAGTGGGAACAACATGAGCAAAAATGGTATTTCCTACCTATCCAGAACTGACTGGATTTTAATTCAGAGATTTAATATTTTTCCCTGGGCCAGGTATAAATAACCTTTCTATTCTAGTTCTCTTGCCCTATTTTTTGAAATCTTCTCTTTTATCTACCAAGCCATATAAAGTTAAATATTTGCAGAATATAGTTCAGTAATCAAAAGTAAAAATAGATAAGGGACAAATAAGTAACTGAAAAGGATATTAAACACAAAATAGAATTATAAACATCAAACTACATGTATTGTAATAAATGCCATTGGACTGAAGTCATGCCAATGGATAAAAAACAAAACTCAATATTTTTAGTTTATTAGGACAAACTGAAACATGATAAACTAATTAAGAAAAAGTTTTAGCCCTGGCTGGTGTGGTTCAGTGGATTGAGCATGAGCCTGTGAACCAGAGGGTTGCTGGTTCAATTCTCTGTCAGGGCACATGCCTGAGCTACAGGCCAGGTCCTCAGAGGGAGGCACACAAGAGGTAACCAAACATTGACGTTTCTCTCCCTCTCCTGCTCTTTCCCTTCCCCTCTCTCTAAAAGTAAATAAATAATTTGTTTTAAAAAAGAAAAAGTTTTAAGCTAAATTGTTCCAATTTAGTGGATCCTTTCTTTAAATAAACCCTAAAATCCCATAATAGGTTCAGAGGAGCCTAATATATTTTTTAATTAAATATTTTTTTGTGCTTAGCATGACAAGCACTGCCTCAGCCATTAGTGAGTGTATTAGTCAACTGTCACTTCATAACAAATCACCACAAAGTTAGCAATATAAACATCACCCATTTATTATTTCATAATTTTCATGAATTAGGAGTTTGGACAGAGTGGTCACGGCAAATCCAGGTTATTGGGAACCTTGTTGAAGAAAACAGAAATAATGTAAATTTATGAATATAAGACAAATACCTCTGAAGTTTAGGTTTCACTGTCTTCATGGTAAATCAACCTAAACTTGTGATGATATAGTTTTATAGACCTTATGGCCCACAGGGAGCCACAGAAATCAAACACAACAAGTAGAATACATACAAAAATTATAATATGAAGAAAAATGAATGTTATGAGACTAATAGAGTAATGTGGCAACACTGAATCAGAAAGATTTTGTAAGTATCTGTCATTTAAGTCAAGACCTGAGGACAACAAAGAGTTGGGCAAACATCATTCCATGAATAGAAGTGTGTCTACATATATGAAAGCTGGAAGGGCCATGGCAGGGGTATCCAAGAAACAGGACAATCACGTACTTCCCATTGTGCTTAAAAATAAATAAAAGTAGGTGGAAATGGAAGGGAGGTGGGAAGCACTGCGGGGGTGGGCTGGGATGGGAGTAAAAGGCAGAAAACTGTACTTGAACAATAATTAAATTTTAAAAAATGAATAACGTAAAATAATAAATAAATAAATAAATAAATAAATAAATAAATAAATAAATGTAGTTATTGGTGCCTTCTATCTTTTGTCTTCATTTTTATTGTTTATGCTGTTACAGTTTTCCCCACTTTTTCTCCCTTCTACCTCCACCCAGCCCCTGCCTCCCCTCAGGCCATCCTCACAGGTTCTTTGACTAATCCCTTCACCTTCTTCCATCCAGCCCCCTCTTCCCTATCTCTCCAATGGCTGTCAGTCTGTTCCATGTGTCTACTGATGCTTTCTAGATAAGAGGTATGAGAATTGGCCTTTTTCTTCATTTCTTAAAGTTTGTAAAAATCGTTCCAGGCTGCACACTAGCATGTCCTTACACTAAAGACATTTCCTGATTGGATTATGAATATTTAAATAATATTATATGATTAAGATCCTGGAAATATAATGACACTGATGCATACAATATATCACCCACATTTTACTTTTTAATAAGTAGTGGTTACTTTGAGGTGGGATCTGATTACTTTAGGAGCTAAATTATTCAAATAATGGCTACATAGCTACTCCTGGGCTTCCTTTCACCACAGTCATATCAAAGAGGATAAAAAAATCCAAGGCTTTGCTCACACTGAAGTATATGTTTTTAATTTCCCTTTTTATTCTTTTAGTCTTACAAGTAATTCATAAGCCAAGAAGTAAATCGATAACTCACCAAGGAAGACTGAGTTTATGGAAAAATCTCAGCTCAGAAAAATAATTTGTTCTTTGAGGAGAGAATGTTCTTTTCTACCAACACCAAAGTTTTAAGAAAGTTTCTCTGTTAATATAAATGCCTAACAGAAGACACTTCATAACTCACTTTCTATGTGCCATAAATCTATTGTAATCCTCTTTATGATGAAACCTGGGAGTTTCAGCGCTCTGGCTTCTCAGAAGAGCACTATAGCACCAGCAAATGTTATATACCCACTCAGAGCTTCACAGTAGAAAACACAGAAAAAAGTAGGATGCAGAAACCAAGCTTTACCTCAGAAAAACTTGGTAATATATTAAGTAAGTTATCAAGAATTTGGGGCAACAGAATTGCTTTGGTACTCTACCAAAAAGAAATTTTCAAAAGCTGCAGTACCTGGAAAACATGTCATGGAAAAGACAACTTTGCAATTTAATCATTTTCTATTAGGACTGCCATGCTTTTGGCCAAGTCTCAATTTACAGTGTGTGTGTGTGTGTGTGTGTGTGTGTGTGTGTGTGTGTGTGTGAGTTTCTGTTGGTGGAGCAACAGGAGCCATGTTAAAAGGAAAAATAATAGATATTTCTTGGGCATATTTGAATATATATGGTCGTGCTAACAACATTTTAATGAGCTAGGGATTCTGTTTCTCACTAAGGCAGACTCAATGATGAACAGGTACACAGATAGACACAGCTCCCATAATGTAATGACAATGATCTTGATCCTACAACTACCAGAGATCTATTGAATCCTTAGTGCTTACACAGCAGTTGATGAATTCCTCTTGCCTTGACTCTCACTTGGAGAAAGCAATGCACTGTATAATTTGAAGCTCTCCTCTCTCAAGCAGTCAAAGCTGTAAATGTCAGAACCAGAAACTACTTTGGGGCCCTCAAAATGTCAGGACATTAATGGGGAGAGTATGGCCTTTAGAACCAAGAAACTTGGGTTTAAGTCCAGGTTGGGCAACTCACAAATGGCACATTAGTCAGGTCAATTACATTTACAAAGTCTTAATATTCTTTTCTTATCTGTAAAAAAGGATATTAGCCCTGGCTGGTGTAGCTCAGTGTATTGAGCGTGGGCCTGAGAAGCAAGGAGTTGTCAGTTTGATACCCATTCAGGGCATATGCCAGGTCCCCCACCCCTGGTGGGGGGGTGCACAAGAGGCAACCACACACAGATGTTTCTCTCCCTCTTTCTCCCTCCCTTCTCTTCTCTCTAAAAATAAATACATAAAATCTTTTAAAATGATATTAATACCTATTATAGGAGATATGAGTTTTAAAGAAAAAACATTGCTTTTTATGTGTGAACCTTGTGTGCACATGTATGCACACATATATATATGCTTAACTGTGCTTGCATGTTTGGCCTTAGAAAGGCTGCAATGCAAGGAGTGTTCTGAAATCTGGAGGAAGATATTTAAAGTCTGGAAGGAGCCTTGCTGGAAGCATTATATATCAAATTGCAGATGGAAGAAATCATGTGGCCACATAATATTAGTCCAGCTTTTATTATGGGAGAAATTGTTTTCCCTGTGTGGCCTTTTTAGTATGCTTTGTGTGCAGAACCTAATTTTGGAGTTTCCCACCTGTTCACAGTTACAGCACTGGGTTTAAAATGTGAGCACACAGGACTCCAGCACATCTCCCAGGGAAAAGAACAAAGTGGGAGGGTGTTTCTACAATATCTGGCTCCTCCTGTGCTTTCAACACTGATTAATGCATACAATTTTCTTTTAATTCACTGGTGATAAATCTTTGATTTTACACTCCTACTGTGAGTGTGTTCTAGAGGGTCATTTACTCAGCTGACAAAACACTTAACTCACAGAGTTGTTTTGAGGGTCAAACTAGGTACTATTCTTAAACAGCCTTGGAAAATACAAAATAGAGTTTGAGAAAATGCTAATGTATTAACTTACAATGTGTTACAACTCCTGCATTTTAATTTGCCTTTTTTCTTCATTGTTTTACTTTTAGAGGTAATAAACACTAATTCTAAGTTTCATAAAAGGAAGAAGTAAATAAGAAACAATAAAAATATTTTCTTTCTAATTAAAAATTACCACCTAGGAAAAAAACACTATTTTATGGCACTTATGTATTAAGTTTTTGCACAAGTAAAATACTATATTAATCTGAGGACTTGTACATAGGTGAAGTAATTTTACATCATGATATATAACAGTGCATAGTACCCCATTACAAGGATATAACAATTCTCTTACCCATGCCCTTTTGTTGAATATTTTCATTGTTTCAGTTTTTTTCATAATTTTAAGCAATGCTATAAGAACATTTGTATCTATATCTATATCTATATCTATATCTATATCTATCTATCTATATATATATATACACAGATATATTACTAAGTAGTTCAAATATATTTTAAAATGACATCCAAAAGGTTGTCAGACTACAAAATGCCTATTTCCCAACATTCAAGCCAACATTGGCAATTCTTTCTTAATCTTTGGCAATTTGATCAATTGAAAATTATATTTTATGGTTGCATTGATTTGCATTTCTTTGGCTAAGTATAGGTTGTACTTATTTTTTCTTTATCTTTTATTCTACTTACATCTATTTAACTTATTAGTTCTTAACAACTTTGTTAAATTACCCATGAAAACTTCATGAGACATCAAAATCAATTATTATCCCAAGCTATTTTTTCTGATGACAAATTTTGTAGCAGAGATAACATGAGCTTACTTTAATAAATCTAGATAAAATGAAACTAAATTTTAAATTTTGATAAAAAGCATACATTTAAAAATTAAAGCAACAACTCATGTTAGCTTTATTTTTATTTGTTAATTGAATTTATTGGAGTGACATTCGTTAATAAGATTACATAGGTTTCAGGTGTACAGATTTATAACATATCCTCTGTATGCTGTTTTGTGTGTTCACCATCCCAAGTCAAGTCTCCGTCCATCACCACTTATTTCCCCTTTACTTTCTTCTGCCTACTTCGATCCCACTTTTGGGTAAACTTATTTTTGATATTCATTGACCTCATGCTATTACTATTGAACTTTATTTTTTTTTATTTAATTATTTTTCAAGTACAGTTTTCTGTCTATTACTCCCATCCCATCCCACCCCCCGTGCTCCTCCCTCCCTCCCATTTCCACCCTTCTCAGTTGTTGTCCATGTATCCTTTATATATGTTCCTCTAAATCCCTCTCCTATTTCCCCTGAAATTCCCTTCCCTCTCCCCTCTGGTCACTGTCAGCCTGTTCTCTATTTCAGTGTCTCTGGTTATATTTTGCTTGCTTGTTTGTTTTGTTGTTTAGCTTCCTGTTAAAGGTGAGATCATATGGTATTTGTCCTTCAACACCTGGCTTATTTCACTCAGTATAATGCTTTCCAGTTCCATCCATGCTGTAACAAAGGGTAAAAGCACCTTCTTTCTTTCTGCAGCATAGAATTCCATTGTGTATATGTACCATAGTTTTTTGATCCATTCTTTTACTGATGGGCACCTATGTACCTCTTAATCAGTAGATGTAGCCACCTTTGGTCTGGCTTCTGTTCCCAGAGTTAAACAGAGTAGAGCTCCAGGGTGGCAATAACAGACACTCTAAGGCAACATCACTGGAAAGGCAGAATAATTAGCCAGATGAGGCAATATCTTCTTGACACTGGTCACACACTTCAGAAGGTATTGTATTGTATCCTTGTTGTTAAAAAATAAGTTATATACTGTATGATTCCATTTACATAGCATGCTTGAAATGACAAAATTATAGGCATGAAGAATATACTAGCGGTTGTCAGGGTTTAAGGACTGGGGAGCATGATTCTGTAAAGGGGTAGTACAAGGGAGTTCCTTCTGGATGATGAAACAGTTTGGTGTCTTGGTCATAGTTGTGGTTACATGAATCTATGCATGAGGTAAAATTGCATAGAACTGCGCATGCATGCACACATCTCTGCTGACATCTGAATAAGCTCTTTAGTCTTTTTTTTTTAAAGATTTTATTTATTTATCTTTAGAGAGGAAGGAGAGAGGGAGAGAAATATCAATGTATGGTTGCCTTTCATGTGTCCCCTGCTGGGAGTTGGCCTGCAGAGAACCAGCCTGCAACCCAGGCATGTGCCCTGGCTGGGAATCGAACCGCAATCCTCTGGTTCACAGGCCCGCGCTCAATCCACTGAGCTACACCAGCCAGGGCTTTTAGTCTTGGTTTTGATATTGTGCAATAGTTCTATAAAATTTTACTATTGGGGGAAGTTAGATGAAGGGTATTTGGGACCTCCCTGTACTATTTTTGCAGCTTCCTGTAACCCTGTAATTGTTTTAATATAAAAAACTTTATTAAATATCTGATGAAATTTCCTTCTAGTAAAAATATTTGGAATAATCATTTTCATCTTTGTGAATGAAAAGTGTAAATTTTTCTGTACAGTCTGACACAGAAAATAAACCAAATATTACAGCATCTGCAGAATGAATAGAAAGCACTGAGATTTTTCTAGTATCTTGCATTCCTTAAAAACAAACATGACCCTGAGGTTAAGTATCAGTGAACCTTCATTATTCAGTTTGCTGTTTATGTCGTCCGTGATAGGGAATGAATGTTTGTGTCTCTCCCAAATTCATCTTTTGAAATTCTCCAACTCAATGGGATAGTATTTGGAGGTGGAGCCTTTGGGAGGTAATCATGTCGAGATGAAGTCATGAGGGTTAGCTTCCTCTGATGGGATTAGGGTTCTTGTAAGAAGAGGAAGAGAAACCAACATGCTCACACCTCCCTCCCTCCTTCTCTGCCATATGAAGACACAGCAAGAAGCCACCTGCATACCAGGATAAAGAGCCCTCACTAGGTAATCAAGTTGGCTTGTGCCTTGATTTTGGACTTTCCAACCTCCAGAGCTGTGAGAATAAATAAATTCCTGTAGTTTAGGCCACCCATTCTATGATATTTTGTTATGGTAGCCAGAAAAGATTAATAGTAATCTGGGAAAGCCTCCTGGAATCCCTAGTATAAATGATTTTTTCTTTATTCTCCCATGATATTTTGTTTCTTTCTCTACCATAGAATGCACTGTGATGGGATTTACTTCTTTACATGTCTGATATCCCACTAGATCGAGAAAAAGGGTGGATTCTACTCATCTTCCTCTCCAAAATAATATGGCATTCCTGGAAAGTATAGATACCTCTTTGGTCTATTCAGGCTGTTTAACAAAATACCACAGACTAGATGACTCATGAAAAACACAAACTTATTTCTCACACTTTTGGAGACTTGTGGAGACTGAGAAGTCCCAGATCAAGGCACCAAGGAACAAGTGTCTGGTGAGGGCTCATTTCCTAAAAGTCTGTCTTTCTGCTGTAACTTGGTAAAAAGGGTGAGGGACCTCTATGAATAATCTTTTATAAGGACATTAATTCCCGTGACCTAATTATTTTCCAAAGGCCCCCATATTCTAATGCCATCACCTTAAGGGATAGGATTTTAACATATGAATTTGGTGTTGAGGGGGACACAGACATTTAGTCTATAGCAGGTACTAATAAAATTCTGTAGGAAAGAGTCTAGGACAAGCAGCTTTGCTCCAAACAGATGGAATAACTGGTTTCATGCCGTGCCCTGAGCCTACTTAGCTGCAAGGGTGTCTAGGAAATATAATCCGTATCTGAGAGGTGTTTTCTCAAGCTCAAATGTTGTCAATGCCATTCTAGACAGACATGTAATAACACACAACTATGCATTTTTCTACAACTTTTGAAAATTATCGAAGTATATTTACTCAATCATATATTTAATGCTACTCATTTTTATATGAAGCTACAGTTGAATTCAATTCCTGGCTCTACCAACTCACTGAGTATGTTGACCTTCAATTTAAACTTCAGTTGTTTTTCATTCTTAAATGGTTTGCTGTGACAATTGCAATGATTAATGAGATAATATATCATGACAGTTACATATGATAATGAGTGTAAGTTGTTTATCATATATTTTGTGCTCAAAATTGGTAGCTATTATTTGTAGAGGGTTATGTTTCATTGTAATCTTTTAAAATGCTCATCATATTTTTTTATTTGTATGATTAATCCTGTGGCAAATAACCTGTGTAGTTTGACAAAATTTGCATTTTGGGCTTCCTAGGGTTATAGAAGATTGAGAGTTAAAGCTCCCAACCAATACAGAAAAAAATCACATGTCCTTTACTAGGTGGTGAACCAAATGTGCCAGCAACCAGTATATTTCACATAAAGACAGCCACATTTGAAAAATATTTTCCAGTAATTTTCAAAGCTTAATGTATTCCTAGATTGTATCTATTCAAATGTATAAAAGACAGAGAGAATATATCCTGGGAAATTTTAAAATTGTGCATTAATCATGTTGATGACTTTATAGTCTGCATTTTTATAAATATATGAGATAGATATAAAGGAAGGAAAATAGGTACACAGCATACAACCTATAAATCAGAAGACAAAAGATTATTATAATATAGTAACACATGTGATTACAGTGCTTTAATGAAAACATGTGCATTTCTATATTTAAATAAGAATTCTGAATTATTTAAATAATAATCTGCATTATTCTTCACACATATTAAGATTCAATTCTGGCATATATGCAATATACCACACAAGGTATGAGAAAGAGTATACCTTTCATGCCAAATTCTGATCAATGGTTAATGGTGACTTGTTTGGTTGTGTTGGTAATGACTCTGAAGTCACGTTTGGCATGAGTAGGAAATAGGTCTGGAATTAGTGATGGCTGTTACGGGCATTGCAGGACAAGCATAGGCATTTGTTGGGTTCTTGTCACCTTAAATTCTAATGTAGGCTGGCTATTCAATGATTAGTAGAGTACATGGAAAAACATGCTAATTGTTAGCTTAACAAATGAACAAATAAATAGCTGATTTCTCAAAAGAGACCTTACAGCAAGAAGGGGCTAGAAAGAAGTGTTCCAAGTCAAGAAAGGCAAGGACCTATATCCAAGATTGCTCTATCCAGCAAAACTTTCATTTAGAATGGAAGGACAGATAAAGTGCTTTTCAGATAAGTTCAAGTTAAAGGAGTTCATCACCAAGCCCTTATTATATAAAATGTTAAAGGGACTTATTTAAGAAAAAGAAGATAAAAAACATATACAGTAAAATGACAGCAAACTCACAGTTATTAACAACCACACCTAAAACAAAAACAAAAACAAACTAAGCAAACAAATAGAACAGGAACAGAAACACAGAAATGGAGATCACATGGAGGGTTATCAACAGGGCAGTGAGAGGGAGAGACAAGGGAAAAGGTACAAAGAATAAGTAGCAGAGATGGTAGGTGGAAAATAGATAGGGGTAGGGTAAGAATAGTAGGGGAAATGTAGAAGCTAAAGATCTTATCAGTATGACACATGGACATGAACTAAAGGGGGGGATGTGGATGGGTGGGGGTGTGCAGGATGTAGAGGAGTGAAGGGGGGAAATGGGACAACTGTAATAGCATAATCAATAAAATATATTTTAAAAAATTAAAAATAAATATGCTTTTAGTGATTTCATTTATCCAAAATAATTTATTATGATGATTTGGCTTTTTAAAAAATAACAAAATTAAGAGGAAGATATACAGATATTTCACATACCTTCTGCCCCACACATGTGTGGCATCCTCCATTATCAATATGCCCCACCAGAGTGATAAGTTTTAAATTATTGATGAACCTACATTGACACATCATAATGACTCAAAGTTTATAGTTTACATTATGATTCACTCTTGGTTTTGTACATTCTATGAGCTTGGATAAATATATAATGCCATATATCCATCATTATAATATCATATAAAATTTCTTGACTGTATTAAAACCCTCTGTGTTTTTGCTTATTTGTCTACTCCCCCACAAAACTAAACCTTGGTAACCACTGATCTGTTTATTGTCTCCATAGTTTTGCCTTTTCAAGAATGGTTTCTTTCATTCAGTAATAAGCATTTAAGGTTTTCTATGTCTTTGCAAGGTTTGATAATTCCTTTTAATTCACTGAGTAATATTTCATTGTCTGGATGTACCACAGTTTATCCGTTCACCTGCCAAAGGACATCTTCACTGCTTTCATGTTTTTAAACATCCACATGCACATTTTTGTATAGGCATAAGTTTTCAACTCCTATAGGTAAATACCAAGGAGCATGACTGCTGAATTGTATGGTAAGAGTATGTTAGTTTTACAACAAATCACCAAAGTGTCTCTCAAATTGACTGTACCCTTTTGCATTCCCACCGACAATGACCAAAGATCCTGTTGATTCACATTCTCGATAGCATTTGGTTTGTCAGTGTTGTAGATTTTGGCCATTTTAATAACTGTATAGTGGTATCTCGCTGTTGTTTTCATTTGCATTTTTCTAATCATATATGATGTGGAACATCTTTTTATATCCTTATTTGCCACCGATAAATATGAAGTGAGGTGTCTCTTCATATCTATGGCCAATTTATTCATCAGGTTGTGTGCTTTCTTATTGTTGAGCTTTAAGAGTTCTCTGTATACTTTGGATAATAGTCCATTATCAAATATGTCTTTGCAAATATTTTAACTCTACATACTTTCCCTGTACCTAGTGCCAGAGATTGAAATGTCTGCACTTTAGGCTGACCTTATTGCTTCACTAACCCAGCTGCTATTATCCTTTATTCCTTGCCATCTCCTACTTTAACAGCTGTAAGGAAAGTCTGCTAAGGAGCTCTTAGATAAAAGTGGAGTAAAACTTGCTGGGCCCATCCTTTCCATTTTCACCCTTTGAACACACACACACACACACACACACAACACACACTGTAGGTATAAACGAATGGAAACCTAAAGAGAGGCGAGGTTTTGATGGCATTTTCAAACACCTAAAACAATGGCTGAAGCCCTGGCTGGTGTAGCTCAGTGGATTGAGTGCGGGCCTACAAACCACAGGATCGTGGTTTGATTCCCAATCAGGGCACATGACTGGGTTGCAGGCCAGTCCCCAGCAGGGGACTCACGAGAGGCAACCATACATTGATATTTCTCTCCTTCCCTTCCCTTCTAAAGATAAATAAATAAAATATTTAGAAAAAAACAATGGCCGAGGATGCTGTCTCAAATTGTTTGTATTGAAGAAAAATATACCTGTGTTTTACAAGCCACTATCAGTTATATTTTCTGTTATGTGATTAGCAGCCTCCATAAGATACAAACTCCAGTGTTTATGACCTTGATTGTGATGATGGTAATATGAGTGTATCCATATGTCCAAACTTACTGAATTGTATACATTAATTATGTGCAGTTGTTGTACAGCAGTTAAACATCAATAAGGCTAGGCAGGAAGCATATAAAATCCAGACTGCTCCACTGAACTCTAGAACTGAGCTGTCTACCCATGATCTGCAATTGGATATCTCTGAAACATCTCAAACCCAGCAAGCCCAGAAGGGGGTCATCATCCTCTCCCTGCACAACTGCTTGTCCTCTGTATTCTGTCATTACTGGATGGAACAGAAACTGTATCCCTAGCTGGTGTAGCTTAGTGGGTTGAGCACCAGCCTCTAAACCAAAGGGTTACCAGTTCAATTCTCAGTCAGGGCACATGCCTGGTTTCTGGCAGGGGACACGTGAGAGGAAACCACACATCGATGTTTCTTTCCCTCTCATTTGCCCTCCCTTCCAATCTCTCTAAACACAAATAAATAAAATCTTTTTAAAAATAAAATAATAATTAGTAATACCAATATCCAAGGATAAATGAAGTAAGAAACAGAGAAAGAATGAGTGTAAGAGTGAGAGTGTGACCTAGAACAAGTGCAAGAGGGAGGGTGCATACTGAGAGAAAAATAATCAAAGCCCAAAGCAAAATTTTGACCATGGGTACAATAATTATTTTGTCACTTATATGTGGGTAATTGTTCTGCCTCACGCACTCTCTCTCTGTCTCATATACACACAGATATTTATACTCTCAGAGTAACATAAATAAAATTAACTACTTTGATGTATGAATATGTAAAGACATTTTTGATGGTAAAAATGTATGCTGTGTGAATAAAATCAGCCACCTATTCATTTGGAATGTTAGAAAGTTCAACATAATTTTTATAAAGGCATAAATGAAAAAGTGGTTTCTGATACATTAAGCATCTTTATACTACATTAAGATTTAATATGCAAAACAAAGCAGACTTTATGAAAGCTCCTATTTATATGAAACTGGTAACGCTTCACATGCGAGTATAATTGTGAGGAGAAGCTACTCTCAGGGTCACATTTACCCTATTTAGCACCATTTTAGAAATTTTTTAAAGGCTCCCCCTAGACAGTGTCCTTATAGACATTTTTTTTTGTTAAAAATAAAGTGCACCATCTTCCATCAGTCTCAGTTTCACTCCAGGGTGCAGGACTTGGCCAGGCAATCATGGGCTGATGTGCACCGCAGCTCACACCCATAGCCAGATGAACATGTGCAGGGCAACAGTGTATAACCATATGCACTAGTTCTCACAGCTCTGAAGGGGTTTGGAACAGTCCTTCCAAGATGTGCCACTGTGGCATGTGGATTATTTTGAGCTAATGGCATTCCAGACCCCACAGGCTTAAGAGAAACTTTACCTCTCCCTTAAAGAATTTAAAATGGGTGCCTTGGTTATATGATAAGAATTATTAGCAGCAATAACTATTTATGGCCTATCTATAGGACAGGGCAAACAGCTACAGCATTTTTTGGACTATAAGACACACAACCCAAATTTGGGAGGAATAATGGTTGTTAATGCTGCTGTTGAGTTCTGTTTACATTTACATTGGTGAAATATTATGTTATTTACATTATTAAGTACTTTACCACATTATTTGCTTCAAAAATTTTTCCCTATATTCTTCCTCTAAAACCTAGGTGTGTCTTACGGTCTGAAAAATACAGTAATTACTGAATAACTGCTCTTCTTATCACCCTGGAAATTATTCTCCCCCACTCTGAAACCCTAGGCCCCTATCCCACTCCTTGGCTAAAGATGGCTTATATATCTCATTTTACCTTGTTTCTTCAAACTTCTATGTATATGGGGTTTCCATACACATGAAATTAAATTTCTTTTTCTTCTCTTAATCTATCTCGTGTCAATTCAACTATAAGATCCGCTCAAAGAACCTTCGTAAGGTAGAGTAAAATTTTTCCTTCCAAACACTTTCAACCTGAAATTCTCATATAAAATCCATTAGCTCTGCCAGTTTGAAGACTGATATACTGGTAAGTCATAATCTCTCTATAACCAAATACCTTAAGAGGGTGATAACCATTAATAAAGAGGAAAGCTCTTATTCATCCCTACTCGAATAAACCTGGAACTAAATTATCAAGACCTGATATAATAAATTATCATTGAAAATTGACTATATACTCACTATTGATACTGCTAGAGATACAGCTATTTATAAAACCAACCAAAGAAATAAATTCACCATTGTGAATATATTATTGATTAACTACATGTAATTTTGCATTTATTTCTAGTTGCATTTAAGTTCACCTCCTTAGGGTAGGTTCTATAATGCTTATTTTATGGCTCCTATAATGTTGGGACATAACAATCACTTGGCTTAATTATGTGCATGGATTAGAAAAATAATAGGACAAATTATTCTGGGTCAGCATGAATAGAGCTTCAACAGTGCACTGCAGATAGAGAGACAGTTATTAATCAGAATTAGGAATTAGAGTTGGTCCTTTAAGACCTAAGGGGAATCTCAAGGGCTTAGAGGTTCTCCTTTTGTTGATTTAATATCTGTACTGAAGCAGGATTCTAATTAGTCTTTTACAGAGCTGTGTAAGATGAAGCACCACAAAAAAGTAAACACAATAACCCAACATGACTATTAGTCAGCCTTAACATTATCTTTTCAAAAGGTCCCCTGAGATACATATTAGTAAATGTTTGTTGACTATGGACCTTATTGTGCAAAAGGAGTATGTGATTCTTGTTTCTAGGTATGAAAATAAAATGCATAAAGGCTGTTAATATATGATATGGATATTAACCTTTGTTTATCATAAACCAGAGGTATATTTTAAAACAGGGTACCCTTGCATATATGTATCAGTCTCTATGCATTGTACTCAAAGTTACTGTTTTATTTTATTTTTTAAAAATTTTATTTATTGATTTTTAGAAAGGGGAGAAGGGGGAGAGAAAGAGAGTGAGAGAAACATCAATGTGTGATTGCCCCTCACATGTGCCCTACTGGGGAACCTGGTCTGCAACCCAGGCATGTGTCCTGACTGGGAATCAAACTGCTGACCCTTTACTTTGCAGTCCAGTGCTGAATCCACAGAGTCATACCAGCCAGGGCTCAAAGTTATTGTTTTAACGCCAAAGAGTACTCTTCTATTTGCTTCCTTAAAACAGTGCTTTGCCATGTGACAAATAATAATTGAATAATTGCATTGTACAAAGCTGAAAGCTTTTGTTAAAGGATGGTTAAAGTAATAAGTAGCCATAAAGAACACAGAGCATTATAGTGTAAAGTGGTAGTGGGCGAAAAGGAAGATGGAATCGCCTCCTCTAGTAAGCTTTGCTAATGCACTACATAGTCCAGGTCCCTGCTTTCTCTTCTACTGTAAAGACTTTCTCCTCTACAGTAAGGACTTCTCTAATGCCATTGGTTCTTAATCCAAAAAAATTGCTTGGATTTTTTTCACTTTTCTCTTCTAATTTTGGCCTCATCTCTGTATTTCATATATAAATGAAT
The DNA here is from genome assembly GCF_014824575.4 of Sturnira hondurensis. Classification (NCBI taxonomy): domain Eukaryota; kingdom Metazoa; phylum Chordata; class Mammalia; order Chiroptera; family Phyllostomidae; genus Sturnira; species Sturnira hondurensis. The sequence goes on from NW_028082785.1 coordinate 22,030, forward strand.
GATCTTAAAGGGAAGCAGAATTGTCTATCCCAAATATGCTTCTTGGAGTAAGGATTATTTTAAGCTGATTATTTTTAAGAAACAATAGATATAAGAGAATCTCTAAAACCAAGTAAAGGGTATCCTGTGTAAGAGACTTGTAAAATGTAAGAAAATCATTTGTGAAGTTGTCTCCCTCTCTGTACAGGAAGAAAAGAATGAGTAAATAAATCTCTAGGAGCTCTGATCTGTGGAGAAGGCAGGACTTAAATCTGCACGATAAGCTTCCCCTTGCTTCCTGTGCCTTTCCTGGTCACCTCCCAAAACTGTTCCCCCACTCCAACATCTTCTTTTTTCTTTAGCTGAAGATAGTATTTAAGGTGATGGCTTGGGTTATTTCAGAGAGTTAGTACTCAGTTTCCTGAGTCTACATGTTACTAAACTTCTGTTGCTTTTTTTTTGTCCTGTTAACCTGTCTATCATTACAGGGCAGGGGAAGTTATCAGCCAAAAACCTTTAGAAGCATAGAAGGAAATTTTTTTCTTTTCCTATAATATTTACACAAATTTTTACTCATTTTCTTTCTGCCCTCTATGATGTTTGAGGCAGAGCTTCAACTATAAAGTACTTATTAGAGATTTTAGTAATAATATCTAATAAATTCATATTTTTTCTGTTACCATTAATTATTAACAGATGTTTCCTGTATGTTTTACAATTCAGTGGTAGAAGCAGAGTTTAATTATTATATCCCTGCTCTAAGGATCACTCTATCATGTAAAATATATAAAATATATTAATTATATAGGGGTATATATAATTAATTATTATACCCCTGCTCTAAGGATCACTCTATCATGTAAAATATATGCATTTTTCTATCACTGAGAAAACAATGAGAAAATGAAACTGGATGTCTAGCAGGTCAAGGTATGAATTAATTATATTTGATGGTAAGAGTTAGAACTTATTTTTATGGTAACTAGGAGCCTTTAAATTGTTTTTTAGAGAAAGAACAGTAGGAGGGTAGCATTTTTAAGAGTTAGCTCTGAGCTCTCAATTGTGCTGATGATACATGCATATTATACTCTATAATCCTACTAACTTACTTCACAATGAAGAAAGTAGTGCCCTGATGTTACAAATAAGAACCAGTACTAAAAGGCTTAATGTAATGCTCAAGATTGCAGAGTCAGTGTTGAACAGAGTCAGTGTGATAGCAAAACTAGAAGGGACAAAAAAGAGGCTTCCAGGGTATTGGTACTGATATCTGAGTGCTAATTCCATGACTGCATTCAGTTGGTAAAAATTAATTTAAATGCATTACACACACTTATCATTTCTACCTTTACTGTATCTGTGCAGTACATGAGTATACTTTATCAAAATTTAAAACATAAAAGGAAAGTATATGTGCCAGTGCCATTATCTATTAATTTTTATTTTTTAAGATTTTATTTATTTATTATTAGAGACAGGAAGGGAGAGAGAGAGAGAGAGAGAGAAACATCCATGTGTAGTTGCCTCTTATGTGCCCTCAACTGGGGTCCTGGCCTGCAACCCAGGCATGTGCCCTGACTGGGAATCGAGCTGGCAACCCTTTGGTTCGCAGGCTGGCACTCAACCCACTGAGCTACACCAGCCAGGTTGTCTACTAATTTTAAAAATACAAGACTTTAGTCTATCAATGAAATAAGATTGATGCATAGTTTAACTGACAGTTTAAGTGCAGAAGCATGTATGCACTGAGTTAAAATTTATATTTGCAATACAAAATAATCTGACTTTCTAAATAGTGACTAAGCTAAACATTTATTAATGTTTATACTTCCTGTTTTTCTCAAAATCAATGTTTCTCAGTTGATAACAGTGATTACTGCATGCCTGAGAGGTAAGCTGATTTCATGGCCAATGGTTACAATGGAATAGCACCCAACCTTTAATTGCCAGTAAGCTTCTCAACTCAGTCACTATTTCCACTCTGCAAGAGTTACTGAAAAGGTAGACTTTTCTTGGCTGGCTTAACAATTATCTTCACTTCACTGCTGTGAAAGGATATTAATTAATAGCTCATCTCTTTTCATCCATTAATTCTAACCTCAGTGTGAATGTGTTGTTGTTGCACTCTGAGAAGGTGTCAAAAACAATTTTTTCAACCACACAGAAAAGTTCCCCAAGGGATGACTTTCTTTGTTATCTATGATTCTCACTTAGTTTGAATAATTTGCAGGGAAGTCTCAACACAACTTCAGGGCACATAGAGCTGTAAGTCTGCAGCATTTACACTAATGTGATCCCCTGTGAAAGATAACAAATGTGTCATAACTAATAGGCTATTGTTGCAGGTTAGTGAGATTGAATATACTTCACAATTTCGTGAATGTGCTAAAGGAGTGATCACTTCAGTTATCTTAGACATAAAGACTAACTTCCTTACACCTCCATGTAAAGTAGAATGAATATTTCATAGTTTGTAACAAAATAAGCATTATTGTAAGCAGAAGCAACTCATTCACTGCCATAACGGTAGAATGTACTAGAGCCATATCATTGAAAATGTATTTCACCATAGAGCAATTCTGTCTTGTTTAACACTGGGAAAGGCTTCAAATAACAGTAGACAAGTTATTTGAGTAGTATAGAATATTCTTACCTAGCTATTCGATGACTCTGCTGTTCCTCCTGGAAGAACATTAGAGGCTATATTAAAGTAATAAGTGCATCACGACCACTTTCACTGTAGTGAAATGTCCTATTCTACAATGCAATCCCTACCAAGGGCCATCATTCATACTTTCATACACTTATTTACTCTAGAGTTTAAGCTGCATTAATCACCACTCCTTCTTGAACTGGAAAGCACGCTATAGCAGTGAAGAATGCCTCCTCGCAGTGATATTTGCTAGCAATAGGCTGTGATCTGAAACATCAGTTAATCAACACACATACCCCAGTTTGGACTGAAAAGCAGTGTTAATAAATTTAAACAAGGGTCATCTGGGCAATGATTTGGGGGAAGAAAAGAAAAGATACAGAATCTTATTTTGTAGAAGCTTTTAAGCTGCTGAAGTAATTGTAGTAAGTACATGATCTTTTCCATATCATAGGCAGCTAATTAAAATTGCTGTATAGCCTGATGTCCTGGTAGTGTGAAATTCCACAGGTTGAGATAGGTAAAGTAATGGAGCAGAGTTCTTTAATTACAACAATTAGTATTGAGGGATTTGTTCTCAGAAGACATGCAACAAATTAATGGCCTAATCTGAGAAGCACACATAGGCTATTTGGGGAAAACTCTTGAATTGCAGAATTAGCAAGTTGGAGGAAAGCCAGAGGCCCTAGAGGATAAAACTCCCACCCCTTCCCATTTTTTATGGAACACTGGCTGGCTGTATAATTCTGAAATTAGCAATTCTTTACATGTAGATGTTCTGGAACAATGATCTTTAGATTTTTTAATGCATCAGAATCTTCTGGAAAGTTTCTTCAAACACAGATGTCTGGGCCTTGCCCCCAGAGTTTCTGATGCAAATCTGGGGTATAGCCTGAGAAATAATATTTCTAATAAATTCATAGCTGATGGTGATGTTTCTCATCCAGGGGCCATACCTTGAGAACATTCCATCAATGGTCTCAGACTTTAATGTGCATATGAATGAATACCCTGCATATCTTTTTGAAATGTATCCAAAGCACATGGGGTCCTTATGAAAATGCAGATAATTACATAGTGGTGATGCCAATTTCTCTGCTCTGTGGAACACTTTTTGAAAAATAAGGACCTATACTACCTTAGGGTGAATTCATTTATGATAGCATCCTTTCCTTAGTAGGAGAAAGCATGAAAACATTGTGCAGGGGTGCAGGGGTGGGTAGTAGAGGATTTTAAAGAAAAAACGAGTGATTGCTGACGTTGAAGTTAAGCTCAGACAGAAGGTGTCGTGCTAAAGACAAACTAAGCCAACTTCATAGTTTCTCCTTAGTCTGACACTTTCCCCCCCAAGTAGTTTGAAGGACAGACTTTTTACTGTCTTATATTGCATTTATCTGACTTTGAATATTAAATGGTCAAGCCCAGTAGTTTTTAAATGAAATATTCTTGAGAACCTTTTATTCTCCAGATAAGGTTATTTGTTTTCAGAATTTCAAGAAGAAACTTAATGGGAATTTCATAATTATTCCTCCTTTTTTCAAAAAGCTTAGTTACCTGTTTTTGTCCCCTCTTTCAAACTTTACAACCATCAACCCTTTAGGGGCCATACTCAGCATTGAAAGTATCTAGTGACTACAGATGAATCAGTGTCTAACATTAAAGGGTAATTAGGCACTTGAGACTTGCTTTACAAAAGTTTACACACATTATACTTGGTAAAGAAAAAAGAAAACAGCCCTCGTTAGTGTGGCTCAGTAGATTGAGCACTGGCCTGAAAACCGAAGGGTCACCAGTTTGATTCCCAGTCACGGCTCATGCCTGGGTTGCATGCTAGGTCCCCAGTAGGGGGCACATGAGGGGCAACCATGCATTGATGTTTCTCTCCTTCTCTTTCTCCTTCCCTTTCCCTCTCTAAAGATAAATAAATAAAATCTTTAAAAAAAAAAAGAAGAAGAACCAAATGGGAGAGTCAAGCTGTGACAAGTGACTGTTTGGGCCCATCCTATGTGGTGTGGTCAAAAAGACTAGGACACAACTAGAAGGAAAGAGGTAGTAAGGGGAATCTTAGAAGGCTCATAAGCTTTGTATCTAATGAGATATATCAACAATATGCGATCTGAAAAACCTTAATTATGGGTGAAAATATATAACTGAAAAACTAAACATATAACAAAGTAGATACTTTAATGAACTTTAGAACAGTGAAATAATGAAACATTTTAAATAAATGCATGCATAAGTTGTTAAACTATAAATAAAATAATAGGATGATAAACATCAATATCACTAAAGTGATTACCTCTGGCAAGAAGGGGACTATGATCAGGGAAAATTGTATAAGAACCTTGAAGTATATTTGTAATGGTTTCTGAACTTGGTTGAAGGAAACTTTTTTATTGTATACCATAGTGAAAATTTTCATTGGCTAGACTAAAATAACAATCACTAAAAGTTCAGAGCATTCATGTAAAACTGTACAAAAAAATAAAGAAAAATAAATGGAACAAAATTAAAGCCTGAATGAACCAATGAGTTAGGAAAAAGCTAGAAGAATAAGAAATCATGTAAAATAAGAAAAAATAGGATGGCTGAATACATACAAATACATCAGTGATCACTCTGAATATGTATAAGGTAATTTGACTATTTAAAAAAGATTTTCAGATCAGTATAAAACAAGCAAAACTCAGGCATATTCTATTTACAAAAACGTATGTGTAAAATAAAATGTTGGTAAAGATTGAAAATGAAGAGAAAATCATATATTATTCATAACATAGAGAAGGTAATAGCAGCATTATAAACAGCAGACCAAACAATATCAAGGTGAAAAAGGGATACATTGATGGAAGTTGTTATAAATTCCACAACTGTCTTAACCTAAAAAGAAAAGAACTTCCATGATGTCTCTATGTAACTGCAAAATTGCAAACTATTTTTAAAAATTGAGAAACTCTTCTAAAATAGAGATGAAAAGGAAACATAAATTATATCAGCAAGAGATATTACAGATGGTGAGAAGAGAGAATGGACCTGAACAAACTGACAATTATGTTCTGAAATAAAAGATGATAGTACCCAACAGAAGCAATGTTGAAATGTTCAGCTGAGCAGTTTATGATCTCAAAGACAAAACAAAGCAAACCAAGAGCAAAAACAAAAAACAGTCTAAAAAAGGTACACAAATTATACCTGGCAAAATTATTGAGAACAGACTGAAACCAATACATAGTTGTATTATTTTTTAATTTCAAGAATGACAAAATATTATACAAGCACTCAGCAGAAATATTAAGTAACATAAAAGGCAGACCAATCTGAGTACTTTGAGTATTTGTTTCCATGATGTTAAATACTAGAAGCATTAAATTTTGAGAGACAAATAGTTGCAACTCTGTATTTCTTATAAACAGATAAGAATTCATCATGTGTTAACCTGTTAACACACACACACACAAATTCTCTTTTGGCATATATGGACTCAAGTTTCTATTACTAGAGCACTTTTCCTAATAACAACTCCCCTAACATTGAGGCTCAGTAATATAATTTTGGTTTTCAAAGATACTCTGTTTGGGCTGCACAACAAAATACCATAGACTGGATGGCTTAAACAACAGACATTTATTCCCTCATAGTTCTGGCAGCTAGAAGTCCAGGATGAAGATTCCTGGTAAGAGCCCTTTCCTGGCTTACAGACAGCTACCTTCTCACTGTGTCCTACCATGGCCTTTTCTTCGAGCATGACTACGGAGAGAGAGCTTTCTCTACTCTCTTTTTGTAAGGACACTAATCCTATCACATCAGGTCTCCACCCTTATGAACTTTGATTACTTCCATAAAAGCTGTCTTCAAATACAGTTCCATTGGGGTTATAGATTTAACATATGGATTTGTGGAGGACAGAAACATTGGAGCCATAACCGATAAGAAATGAGTATTAAATCATTACTTAAACATAAATCTGATTACAATTGCATATTGTACAATTAAAAAATAGTACCTCGTGTCTCAAAATATAAATGTATCAATAGTATAATAAACATATTTAGATTCCATGTCATGCCAACAGAAACCAAGACGTGAAGTAGGCTTAAGTGTCACAATTTTGTTATTTTTCTGTAATTCAGAGCTACTGTTCTCACTTGATACTATAATGTGTAACACTTTTTATTTGAATCTTTTTTAGGTTTCCTGTAATCTTCTAATTCTTATTGATAGTTTTCTTGTGCTAAAAGGTGATGATTTACTGTTTAAAAGATACAGATACATTGTAATATACTGTAAGTATCTGATAATAACTAGTGTTTGTGATTTTTACAACTCTTTCCTTGAAACTCTAAATTAATTTACTAATAACAAGATAAATCTCTTCAATCAACAATTTTATTGATTTACAGTAAATTCCCAAAACATTTGCAATATCATTTGGTTATTCAGCAGATTTTTTGCTTGAAACTTCTTTGCATTCTGCATAATTTAAGAAAAATGACAATTATAGGTGAACGACCAGGGGTTCTAAAACAAAAGCTTAGAATTTTTTCTGTTTAAAGATTTTATTTTATTTATTTTATTTATTTATTTATCTTTAGAGGGGAAGGAGAGAGGGAGAGAAACATCAATGTATGGTTGCCTTTCGTGTGTCCCCTGCTGGGAGTTGGCCTGCAGGGAACCGGCCTGCAACCCAGGCATGTGCCCTGACTGGGAATCGAACCAGGATCCTCTGGTTCGCAGGCCCGTGCTCAATCCACTGAGCTACGCCAGCCAGGGCTATTTATTTTTTTTAAAGAGAGAAGAAGGGAAGGAGAAAGAGAGGGAGAAAAACATCAATGTGCTTCTCAAGCACCCCCTACTGGGGACCTGGCCCACAACCCAGACATGTGCCTGACTGGGAATCGAATCAGCTACCCTTTGCTTTGGAGTCTGGCACTCAATCCACTGAGCCACAGCAGCCAGGGATTGTTATCTCTTTCTGAATTTTCAATGTAATTTTTCTTTTTTATTGAAATGTAATTTTGATATTAGTAAGAATATTTTCTTTTACTTTTGTAAATTTATTTAAAATAAATAACAATTATTTATTTTTTACTTTCTGTTTAATTTTTATTTTTTATTTAATTTTTATTGTATTTTCCCCTTACTATTTAATCCCCTTATACTCCCCTCCCCCCAGCTAGGGGGGGAAGCATGCTTTTATTAGAGTCTAAAATATAAAATAGGAATCTGTCATAAAAATAACCTATAATTTAACTTGTTACTAAATTCTTTCTTCATTTTCCATTTTATGTAGTGTAGCAAGATATTCAAAAGTGATACAATTGATTATCATAAATGTGACTGTAATATTTGCTTTTTAAATTTAAGATTGATCCCTTAATCCACTTTATTTTGATTTTTTTAAAAGTTGCTGCAGAGTGCAAAGGATAAACACTGTTCTGTAAGATACAATTTAAGGCAGATGACTTGTGTCTGTATTTCTCACATCAGCTATTAAAAGGCAAAAAATATTTCTCACAGTGTCATACACACTGGCATTTAGGAAAGGGAAAGATTAACAAAAAACTAAATTTACTGCAAAGAGATTATGTGAGTAAGATTGGAAAATTTAGATATAAACATTCTATGTGAAAGGATAATTAATGGATGTAGGTATCTGTTTTCTAAGATCTAACTTGAAACTTGTTTTAAACAGAACTTTGAAAGATTTCTATGTATATGTGTATGTATAAATATATATATACACACATTTATACTCTGATTATTAAAGATGTATTTTATGTCATACTAAATTAGAACTAGAAAAGCTATATGCTTAAAGTTGTTTATTTGTCATTCATTATTTCCCTTAAGATATTACAACCTTGACTCATAAATGTAATTCTAGCTAGAACTCTAATCTCAAGGTCCAACAATCTTGGACTTTGGAGATCTCTATTATATTCTGTGCATGTGGCCAGTAAATAAACTAACAGAGCATGGAAATTTCTGAAGTCTCACAGGCCTCTTTTGGGGGTAACATATATCACTTCTGTTCCTATTTCATTAGCTAAAACATAACCAAATGTCTCTGCATAACTGCCAAGGGGTTAAAAAAAACATATTTGTATCAAAAGAAGAGAGGAATCACAAACATTGGTGAGAAACAATATTCTCTGCGACAATATTTTCAAAAATGTTTTCTGCCACAAGGCCCTGTTTTCTGCCACAAGGCTTTCTACTTAAGTGAAAGATCAAATCAGAAAATTGGATTTCATCATATTACTCAGGAACACAGTAAGACAAACAATGGTTATTACTTAGATGACTTAAATTATCAAACATATGACTAGACTTCATGTCAAACCTTTCATATACTTAACCCTGAGTAAATATTTTTCATAAGTCTCTCCCACTGAAAACAGGGAAAAATCTTGTACCATTCGTTGCCAATCCATAGGATTTCTTCCAATAATAATACAATTTTTGCTATGATAAACCATGTATGTATAGGGATTTGGGGTGGTTATTTTGGACTAACAGTTATTCTTTGTGAAATGATTAATGTTTCTATGGTTTCTTACTTTTAATTTTATCTAAAAGCAAACATATAACTATTTTTCTTATACACAAGTTCCCTTCTCAGATGATGCTGAAGTAACAAAGGATAAAGGATAAGTAGTATTTATTCTTTAGCTTAACAAAATTTGTGTGAATTAAAAGTACAGAAATGGTCGATGATGATGTCGAAATGAATGGCCCTCAGATGTAGAATTCACCCTTTAGGTTCAGACCCCAGTATCTATATGAAAAATATAACCATTTACTCCAGTGGGCTTGCATTCTATGTTGTAAGTCAGGGGTCAGTGTTCTGCCTGTTTTTGTAAATAAAGTGTTAGTGGAAAACAGCCATGCCCCTTCGTTCTTATGCACTGTCTGTAACTGATTTCAAGCTACCACAGCAGAATTGAGTAGTTGTGATAGAGACTGTATGTGGTCTGCAAAACTGAAAATATTTGCTCTCTGGCCTTGTACAGAAAACATTTGCTCACCTCTGCTTTAAACCCATGAGGTGTAAACACCAAGTATGCTTTTATCATTACAAAGCTTCCATTTTTTATCCCACCTATTAAAATTCAATTCTAACACGTGGTTAACAATGTCAGTTGTTTAGTTTCAAAAAAGTTCAAATTGAAATCGGATTAAGGAACACTAGTAAACCTTAATAAACATTACATTACATTTCTTTGTAGTGATTTCTTGCCTGTAGAGGCCAGTTTTGAAGGTGTCTTATAGTTGTCTTTCATTTGTAAATATGTGAATGCAAAGACAAATTGTTTATAAAATTAGTTTTTAGCCTCAGGTTTTTTAATATCACAGTGATATAAGTTATAATATTGGCAAATGGCTTGAAAAATAGGTATAAAGGAGTATTAAAATGTAGTGTAAATCTTACTGATACCCAGGGCATATTTTTAAATAGTCCCATGAGGAGTTGCTAAAATAAGTCTTCATATCCTCAAACCTATTTGTGCATTAAATAATGCATCACACATTCCAATCTAAATGTAGCATACTGAGGTACCTAATTTCCATTTTAACTATAAGTATTAAAATTGCATATAAGATTTTATTATTTAAAAATAATAAATTTATTTTTTATTTTATTTTAGGGCTAGGGGGTGGAGGGATTGAGCAAAAAGCAAAAGAACTCATGGACATGGACAACAGTGTGGTGATTGCAGGGGAAAGGAGTATATAAAGGAACTAAATGGTGATGAAAACAATATATAATAGCCCTGGCTGGCGTAGCTCAGTGGATTGAGCGCAGGCCTGCGAACCACAGGATCGTGGTTCGATTCCCAGTCAGGCCACATGCCTGGGTTGCAGGCCAGTTCCCGGCAGGGGACTCACAGGAGGCAACCATACATTGATACTTCTCTCCTTCTCTTCTTCCCGTCCCTTCTAAAGATAAATAAATAAAATCTTTAAAAAAAGAAAACAATATATAATAAAGACTAAATTAAAATATGTAAAAAATATCTAATTATATAAACCATTCTTATCAAATGGCTATATCAAAAGACAGATTAGCTCCACTAGAGAGAAGATTTACTATAGTTTATGGGACCATTAATAAGTAGAAAATTATATTTCATTATTTAAGATCTTCCCACCTAACTGTTAAATATTAAAATTAAAAATAAATGATAATTGCCAATTTCACTCAGAGACACATGTATTTCCTAATGCACTACTAATCTACACTAAGGTGTGATTTTCTTTTCCATTAAGTTTGGGGGTCTTCTGCAATATGTTCTATGGGACCATGATGAAAACAGTAGACTCAATCTCTGCTCTCTTAGAGCTATAACAATCAAAGATTAAACATAGTTACTAAACTGATTCTCATAAGTGAGAATTTTCAAGAAAAGTTGAATGCTACAAGGAGAGGTGCCAAATCTAGGTATATAAAATGGATTTTTCCTATTTTCACATTTGAGCCATATGAAAAAAAATATAGCAATTTATTTGACCCTTCACAGTGGCATTAGTAATTAAAATGAATGGAGATGCCAACAAAAATTTGAATATGGCTGTAAAAGTTTAAGTGAAAGCATACTTTTGGAATATGCCTTGTTATCATGTTGCACTTCATAAAGATTGTTTTTTTTAACTTGTATATATATATTCTCATAGAGTTCAGATGTCTTGAGAGATGGCCACCCAAAGTAAAAGGGACACCATCAGAGGCCAGTCTTGGCCAAAACTACAAAACAGATGATTTGTTCTCAAAGACAGTGAAGTGACTATCTTATAATCACTTTCCTATTTGAAGTTTCCCCCAGGTGTTTATTAAGTTTGTGCAGCAGACCTTACTTCCTACTCAGAACTTCCAAAAGTGTTTTGCCAGACAAACCACAACAGACCCATCAAGGATGCTTGTTGCAATACAGATTCCTTGGCCAAGTTTCAATCCTACTATGAGATTCTGAGGAAAGTAGGTTTGGGAATGAGTCCAAAGCTAATCATAAAAAGTAGGCTAATGGCAGACAATGTCATAATATGTTATCGCTCTGAATTAGATATTGCTATTTTAAGAGAGAATTTTATGAGAAAATTACTTAAACTGGAGGGGAATGTTGAATTGGAATGATTTTGGGTGAATTGGGAGGATTATATAGGTAAGAGAGAATTCATTTTTAAAAAAATACTTCTCTATTTATAGTGTAATGAGAGTTTCTGGAAGCTCCTCTATACATGTGATTTGGACTTATTTAGTTTAGATTCTACTTCTCAGGGTTGCATATTAGAAATTACTCCCAAGTAATTTCTTAACATGGTAGTCAATGTAATATTTGACTACAAATTTATAGAAGTTGAAGATTTTTTCCATTTTTAGAAAAACCATGAATGTTAGGTGAGTAACATTTCTCACTAAGTCAGAGTGGATACCTGTATTTTATGTATTTAGAAACATGAGTCTTGTGATTTGGATGTGCTTATTCCCTTACATAATTCTTATTATAAATAAATACATAATATTTTTAAGGTAAAATCTTCAACTATTTTTTTAGCATTAAACTCTCTAGAAACAAAAGAAGCCAGTTATCTATTGTTGCTAAAGAGCAAAGTCTTTTGTTTAAAACCACTTTTCAAGGCAAATTGGTGAGCAACTATTATATCTGAAACCCAGACCAATATATTTTATGAGTATTCAGAAACTAAGCAAAAGGGGAAACTTCATTAGTTTGTTTATACTAAGAAGAGATTAAAACCTACAGTGAATGAGAGAAAAGGGAATTAAAATAGAAATTTTCCTTAGGTAAGCTAAGAAAAAAATGAGTGGAATAACTAAATAGCAACAAACTGGACAACCAGGAAGAAATTGAAAAAATCCTCATAAACATACAGTCTACCAAGATGAAATAATGAAGAAGTAGATAATATGAACAGGTGAATTATTAGTAAGGAGATTGAATCAGTAATCAAAAATTTCCCAAACAAGAAAAGCCCAGGACCAGAAGGCCTCACTGGTAAATTTTGTGAAACTTTTAAAGAAGAATTAATACAATCCTGAAACTCTTCCCAAAAATCAAATAAGAGAACATTCCTAGATTTATTTTTTGTGTTGTTCCACTTATTTATATATTTTAATATATTTTATTGATTATGCTATTACAGTTGTCCCATTCCCCCCTTCATTTCCCTCCACCTTGCACACCCCCTCCCACCCACATTCCCCCCTTTAGTTCATGTCCATGAGTCATAAGTTCTTTAGCTTCTACATTTCCCATACTATTCTTGCCCGCCCCCTGTCTATTTTCTACCCACTGTCTATGCTACTTATTCTCTGTACTGTTTCCCCCTCTCTCCTCCTCCCACTCCCTCATTGCTAACCCTCCATGTGATCTCCATTTCTGTGTTTCTGTTCCTGTTCTAGTTGTTTCCTTATTTTGCTGGGGACAGTCATCTACAAAGGAGTTCCCTTCAGACAGTCAGCTGATTTCTCAAAAGACACCTTTCAGGCAAGAAGGGGCTAGAAAGAAGTATTCCAAGTCATGAAAGACAAGGACCTACATCCAAGACTGCTCTATCCAGCAAAGCTTTTATTTAGAATGGAAAGGCAGATAAAGCACTTCTCAGATAAGGTCAAGCTAAAGGAGTTCATCATCACCAAGCCCTTATTATATAAAATGTTAAAGGGATGTATCTAAGAAAAAGAAGATAAAAATTATGAACAATAAAAAGACAGCAAACTCGCAGTTATTAACAACCACACCTAAAACAAAAGCAAACTAAGCAAACAACTAGATTTATTTTTTGAGGCCAGTATTATCTTGATACCAAAAGGACCTGGTATCAAGGAAAGGACATGCTACAAGAAAAGAAAAATGCAGGCTCAGTAAAATACTAGTGATCCCGATTCCGCAGCACATTGAAAAGATCACATGCAAGGATGGTTCAACATAGAGAAATCAATACATATAATACATTACATTAATAGAATGAATGTAAAAATCATACGATCTTTTCGATAAATGCAGAACAAGCACTTAATGAAAATCAACATCCACTCATGATAAAAACTCTTAACAAATTAGGCACAGAGATAATATATTTCAACCTAATAAAGGCCATATATGACAAGTCTTCATCTGACATCACAATCAATGGTAAGTAATTGAAAACTTTTTCCCCAAAATCATTAACAAGACAAGTATACCCACTCTTACTACTCCTATTCAACATAGTAATAGAAATCTTAGACAGAGATATCAGTCAAGAAAAAATAAAAGCCATCAGAATTGAAAGGAAGAAGTAAAATCGGCTATATTTAGAGATGACATGATTTTATATACAGAAAATCCTAGACTCCATCACAAAATGGTTATATAGAATCAACAAATTCAGTAAAGAAACAAACTGAATATAAAATTTTAAATTGGAAAGAATCACTGACGTATTGAACATCTCCTGTGCAATGTAATTGATACCTACATTGTCTTATTTACTCTTCATAAGAACTCTGGGTTGAACATGTTATTAATTTCAAAATTTGCAAATGACAAAATGGAGGTGCAAGTATTAAATAACTTTTCATCTTTTTGTATACTTCACAGGGCCACTTATATGTTACTTAGTAGGTTTAAAAAGTAATATATATGGGAGGAAATGTTAAAGGAAAATCAAGACATAAAGTGGACCATGTTTTCCTTTGACTAATTTGATATAATCGAGGATGTAACTGCCAATATAAAAGTAAATCTAAGCAATGTTGTGGTTTTGACTTTAAGATTATTTGAAACATCATCTCTTTAAAACTAAAGTAAGTAAATTCTATGTACTAAATGTGTTACCTTAAAATTTATATGTTGAACCTCCAATCCCGATGTGATGGTATTTGGGTTGGAGCATTTGATATGCAATATGGTCATGAAGGTGGAGGCCTCAGGATGCCCTTAGAAGAAGAGACAGGATATATCATGCCTTCTCTCTCTCTGCTTTTCACCATGTGAGGACACAGCAAGAAGATGGCCATCTTTGACCTGAACTCAACCATGCTGGGATCTTGCTCTCAGACTTCCCAGCCTCCAGAACTGTGAAACTAAAAAAACAGCTTAAGAATTTAAGGATAAAAATATATGTAAATTAATGCTCTTATGGTTGTCTGACATTGTCTACCTTTGTATCTTTACTTTTAGAGCTTAATGGAAAGTAGTGAGTTTAATAAAAACATCTTCTTTCAAGTCATAATTTCTGGAGAAAGATAATATTTTGAAATCTATTACTGCGCTTTTCTTTGAATATTCCCTTATGCTGCCAGAGTACTGTTTTCCTCAGGGAGTCCTTTGTTATTCTTTTTTTTTTTTAACAAGAGAAGTCATTATTTACCTTTTGAAATCTAAAAGAACTTCACAAAGCTGGTGTTTAGAATTAAGAGTTTTGAAAGCCGTACTTTCATTTTCAAGAGCCAGACAATTGAGACAGAAAAGTAGAAACTCCAGCTAGGTTTAAGATGGAACCTAAACCAGTGGAGGCCTATGACTGATTTCCAAAATTGAACTCTGAGGCTGCACAAGGTTCCATTACTTGGGTAAGGATTGCGTTGGTTTGGAAAAGAAAAAATGGTAACATCGTACATTCAGGCAGAGAAAAAATACCATTTGTTTATAGAAAGGTTTACATAAGGATGACCTTTAAACCAGAAATTATGGTTTAAACCAGAAATATCCACATGTAAACAATAGTCACTTGTTAAAATCCATTGATAAGAAACAAATTCATAACTGGTTATCCATTTTTGTATTATAATTATGTTTTGTACTTATTATATTAACTTTTCCCTGTGGGGAATAATTATGACTTCATGACCTTTTATATCCTCAGCTTACTTCAAGTAACCATAATAAAGATAATATTTTGTGCTTAAAAAAATTATCTCACAAATAATAGGTTCTTAAACTCGTGCTATTTGGAAAATAAAACCTCAGGCTTTCAAGGTAGAGCCTACTTGCTCAGGATTTAACTTTCATTTTAACAAATTTGGACATTTTGCTTCCCAGGGGAGAAAATATTAAAAGTAAAAAATTATAACATTTGGGGAAATGGAGGAGCTATTAGAGATGCAATCATAGCACCATTCTGAGATACTTGGTGGTCTAATAGAGGGAAGATTTAGAATTAAAAAATCTTAAGAATGCAGCATCCACATTAAATCAAAGAATATTTTACATTTCAAAAAGACAAGAACAGGAAGTAAGCAAATCCTATAATTGAAAACATAGAGAAATATGCCTAACTCTATGCCATACCAATTATATAATCACATGGAATAAATAATAAATTTATTTATTTTTCACTCAGGACTGACTAAATACTTAACAGATATAATTTAAGGATAAAAATCTACAAAAATGTTGAATTTTACATAGTAAGTTTGATGTTGGTAGTGGTTATTGGCATAGTGATTCTAAACTATATTGTATGTATCATAGGATAGTGCAAATGGTTAATATATTGATGTTATCATAACTAAGTTTCTCACTGTGGAAAACTGGAGATACAACTATGGATTTGAGATATCAATGTGAGTTTCTTTTTTTAAATTTTATTTTGATTGTTGTTCAAGTACAGTTTTCTGTCTTTTACTCCCATCCCAGCCTACCCACCCAGCCCTACCCACCTCCCTCCCATTTCCACCCCCTCTAGTTTTTGTCCATGTATCCTTTATATTTGTTCCTGCAAAACCCTACCCCATTTCCCCTGAAATTCCCTCCCCTCTCCCTTCTGGTCACTGTCAGCCTGTTCTCTATTTCAGTGTCTTTGGTTGTATTTTGCTTGCTTGTTTGTTTTGTTGATCAGGTTCCTGTTAAAGATGAGATCATATGGTATTTCTCTTTCACCACCTGGCTTATTTCACTCAGCATAATGCTTTCCAGTTCCATCCATGTTGTTGCAAAGGGTAGGAGCTCCTTCTTTCTTTCTGCTGTGTAGTATTCCATTGTGTAAATGTACTATGTACCATAGTTTTTGGATCCATTCATTTACTGATGGGCACTTAGGTCACTTCCAGCACTTGACTATTGTAAATTGTGCTACTATGAACATTGGGGTGCATAGGTTCTTTGGGATTGGTGTTTTAGGATTCTTAGGATACAATCCTAGCAGTGGAATTGCTGGGTCAAAAGGCAGGTCCAATTTTAGTTTTCTGAGAAAATTCCATACTGTTTTCCATAGTGGTTGTACCAGTCTGCAATCCCACCAACAGTGAACTAGGGTCCCCTTTTCCCCACAACCTCTCCAGCATATTGTTTGTTGCTTTGTTTATGATGGCCATTCTGACTGGTGTGAAGTGGTATCAATGTGAGTTTATTATGCACACATTCTATCTCTGCCTATTCTAAGAGCCTAAATCCAAGGCTCTCACTGAAGTGAGAACCCTTGTATCAGTTTGGGTCTAATCAGGAGACAAAGATGGCAATTATAATAATAACAAGAATTATTAAATTGGCACATGGGATGACTATAAGATATATGAAAGTTCTATATGGTGTTCTTTGGCTGAAGGGGGTACCCAAGACAGGACAAACTTGGAAGGGGGTCCCTCCCCAAGGCTGAGTTTCAGACCTCATTTTTAAAGGTATAATTCAGTCCATTAGAAAGCAGAAAAGTTTGCTGGTTTGCCCAAGCTAAAGCTTGCCTACAATCACTACACTAGTAAGAAGCAACCTTTCGCAATGCAGGCAAAAAGCAGGACCATCAGCAACCACTCATCAAATAGTAGTGTGCATGTGCAAGAGAGTTGAAAACCCTCTGGGCCATAGGTGACCAGCATGGGGCCTGCAGAGGGATTTGACAGCTGCAGGACAGAAGCCTTGAGACACTGGTTTTGCCAGGCCAGGGATACAAGATTACCAGAGACCATGATGTCTGGGTGTATGGTTGGGGTACAGGCCCACCCTAACTCCTCCCCCTGTACTGCTGTTGCAGCATGCCACAGAGGGGCCCTTTCCTCTTTCAATGTCCCTTCAGTTCCCTCTACTGAGAAAATTGAACATCAAGCTCACTTTATAGGAAATATGCTTAAAGGAATTTTGTATATTACCATAGGTTATACGTTGATGTAAGCAACTAGAACTGAGAGGCCATAAATTGATTACCATCACACCATTAAACACTCAAATATTTTTTTCTAAATACCCTTACTCTTTAAAAACACCAGGGCTCCTCAAATAAAAGACTCTAAGTCTGCATATGGAAAAAAAACCAAGCTTAAAACTTCTTGCGAAAGACTTGTTCAAATATCACTAAGAATAATGTATTTTTCAGACTATATGATGCACTTTCCCCCCAAAATTTGGGAGGAAAATATGGGTGCATCTTATAGTCCAAATGTAGCTTGCATTTACATTAGTGAAATATTATGTTATTTATGTTATTAAATATTTTACCACATTTTTTTTTGCTTCAAAAATTTTCTCCTATTTTCCTCCTTTAAAACTTAGGTGTGTCTTATGGTCTGAAAATATGGTATGTCAGTTTGAACAGGCTCCCACTGACCAAATCTGGTTAAATTGAGCATCAAAAAGGATAGCAACCATGAAGGCTGTAACAGACAATTATGGGGTGTGGGGGGATCCATTGAGTCCACAGTGTACTACTCAAAAAGAGGGAATGGTGAAGGAAGGGTAAGTTTTTCTTTATATGATAATGACTGCTAAAAAAATAAATGAAATAAAAAATTAGAAAGTCACAGTTAGCAATGAACAAAGTGATCTTTGTTTCAGGCAGGGATCATCCATGTATGATAACATCACTGGCTGAAAGTTTTTGGGGACTCGAATATTTACTATGTTTAAAAATATCACCCCACTGATTTCATATAAAAGAAAAGGGTACTCTCACAAAAGATAAACCTGAAGAAATCCAGCTTAAGTAAATTATCAACATAGCATTCCCAATAATAAATCAAAGGGACATTATGTGTCTCCTTTATGTGAAGCAAAAGAAAACACATATCATCTCTGGAGAAATCTTACAAAAAGCATTTAATGTAAATCTAAACATGTGGAAACAATTAGAGAAATCCAGGTTGTAGAGCTTTGTCTAAATCAACTGACCTGGGTGCCTCCAAAATGTGAGTGGAATGGATACAAATGAGGTAGTCCTGTTCTGGATTAAATGACAATGCAGAAACATGATAACTGAACGCAATATATAATTCTGCATTTTTTTAAAAAGAACATAAAATTATTACTTGGAATACCATGTAACTGAATGTGATCCTACTGCTAAATTAATAAATCTGTGTTTGTGGTGATGATATTTTTGGCTATATATTTTATTCTCATGAGATCTATTAGGATATATATGATATCACAATTTACTTTTTTAATTTTTAAAATATTTTATTTGTTTATTTTCAAAGAGGGGAAGGAAAGGAGAAAGAGAGGGACAGAAACATCAATGTGCAGTTGCCTCTCACACCCCCCCCACTGGGGACCTGGCCTGCAACCCAGGCATGTGCCCTGAGTGAGAATTGAACCAGTGACCCTTTGGTTCACAGTCCAGCACTCAATCCACTGAGTCATACCACCCAGGGTGCAATTTACTTTCAAATGCTTCAGCAAAGACATGTGCATGCATATATGTACACAAATACAGAGAGAGACAGAGACGGAGACACTATGCACAAATGTGGCAATTAATAGCATGATGTTAATTAATGAATCTAGGTTATGGGAATAGTAGTTTTTTTTCCCAGCAACATTCAGAAATCCCATCCTCACCAATACTTTCTCTACCCCACAGACACACAGACAAAAATATAAAATATAAAAACAATCATGTTACATTGAGTCCATCCAAACTAAGTGTAGGTAGTTTCATGACATGTTTCTGATGAGAATATCAGAACTCAAAGCAGTGTAATAACTGATTTACTTAATAATATACTATTTTCCCAAAAGTTTGAATTATATTATGTGTGTTAATTTAAAGGTAATGTATACCATCAAACATAATTTAGAAAAATTCTTAATTAAAATGTTTGCTAAAAGGAGTACAGTTTCTATTACTAGAAAAATGCTGCTACTTAATATCTAACTTATCACATCAGAAAATGAATCTTTATAGTAATTATTTCATTGTTTTTCTACAATTGTATACATTTAAGAAGCTTTAGCACTTCAAAGAGGGCCTATCCAATGCAATGGCATCATCTGCAATGAAGCCTTCACTCTCTCAACTCTTCCTTCCTTACAGACACTTTTTAATGTATTTCTTTTCTCCCCTTGTAAACAGTGGGGCTTTTATGGGGACACAACATCCATTACACTTTTTTGTGTAACTCATAAGACATAGTGTATCTCCTGCACTCTAAGAGCCCCCAAACCAAAGTGAAATAAAACAAAAACATAAACACTCTAGAACTAACAAATTTACACTCTAAGACATTTGCTAATTTCTATGGATCTTCATAACTATGTAGTATATTATAGTATAGTATATTATCACCTTAAAGAAAATTTTAATTCAGAAGATTTTTAATCTTTCCCAAACTTGATGCATTCAAATGCCACAATAGTTATGTTAAATAGCTCAATGATGGCTGTCAAACTCTCACAATGGAAGGAAACATGGTTTTGGAACATCACATATCTCTCCCTCAGTAGGAATTTGGATTGGTTGATGTAATATGTACAAAATTATTTCATAGTAGTTGATTTAAGATAGATGTACGATAGCATATGTTTTTTCTATGTATTTCTTTGTCACAAAATTGGACTTTCATGGAGGGTAGCTTTTTATTAAAATTATTTTTCTCATTGAAATGAGAAGCTTCCTCTAATTTGTCTTTTGTAGATGTAGCAATTCCCTTAAAATGCTCTCAAATTCACTGACATATATACCATCAAGAACTGAGATATAATTCTTGTTCCTGTGAACTTGGGCTAGCCTTAGTAACTCTTATAAACAACAGAGCATGGTCAATATGACGCTTCTGACAGGACTTCTGAAACTAGGTAATTAAAGACAATGCTGCTGCTGCGATGCTCAATGGGAGCACATATTTTTGGAGCCCTGAACTGTCATGTTAGAAATCTGACTATTCTGAGGGCAACATTCTTTGAGGAAGTCCATGACACATGGAAGAGTTCCATTTAGGTGTTTTGGTCAACAGACACAGCTGAAGTCCCAGGTGACAGCCAGCACCAGAAATGGGAGTGAAGATACCTCCAGATAATGCCAATCCTCAGCCACTGATTTACCTCCATTGTCTCCCTTACTGATGCCTTAGGTATTCTGGGGCATAAGCAAGGCAAGCCATTACCAGTGCACACTGTCTGAATGACTGACTACAGAAAGTATGAGCATTTCATTATGTTTAAGAGGCTACTTTTTTGGTGGGAGGGGCGGGTTTATTTGTCACACAGTAATGGTGCTTATCAAAGAGAATCAAGTTGACGCTTTATCTACCTAGAAGAATTAGAGTTGAAACCCTTATTTTGTTCAGTATTTTATTGTATAAACTAAGCAGGCTACAGAATCACACACACACACACACGCGCGTGCGCGCGCACACACACACACACACACACACACACACACACTGGATACTTCAGGCCAGACTGCATGAATCACAGAGATTTCTAGAATTTGTATGAGTGATTATACTAATTTTCCAGCCAAATTTATGTGAGCGTACAAGTAGCTTCATGGCAACCAAGTGACAGGTGGTTGACACCCATGCTTCAACCATCACCACTGCCGGCTAGACTTCATCAATACCAAGTACACTGTAGAAGCTTTCTTAGTAGGTATCAGAAATTTGTAATTGCAAAGGCAGCTATAAGTTTTTTAATTTGCCAATGTTTACTACACAATGACTGGAATGCCAAAGGGATATAACTCTTCCTCTTTCAAATTTGACTTATTTCATTGTATCAAAGTAATTTCTCACTTCTTGTGTGCTCCTAATTAGATTGCATACTTCTTGAAAGCAGAGCCTCTGTCTTTTTCAATTATAGATGTACACTGGTGCCAAGCTTAGCTAAGCATTTCCCTTTAGGTGATCAGGGCATAATTGTGAAAGTAAAGTAAATTCTAAGCAAGGATCACCTTTGTTCCTCTGGTATGCCTGTATGTCTCAAAGGGCAAGAGCAAACCCATCAATGTAATACTATACTAAAAATGCCTATTTCCTACTTTATTACAGGAGCATCCTAAATAGTTGTGCTCATACACAGGGCCTGAAAGACTACATTCAACATCTTTAAAGACTAGGAAAGTGAAATTTGGAAGAACATCACTTAGAAAAGGAGGGATTCATTTGCAATTATGTATTTTGGTATACTTTAATTAAAAATTAGCCGATACATGTCCTTTTACAAACTTTAAAAAATTTACAATCTCAATAAATAACAATAAAAATTGTATTTGGATTTCACCTTTGGAATGCAAACAATAATATTTATTGCAGAGACAAATGCAATACAAAGGATTTCGTGATTGCTTGTGGTTCCCAACTTTTCTCATGACTTGAAGCTATACTTAAGAGTTTTTAATCACACAAAAAATAATAATAGTGAGAGCAGGAACAAAGTTTCAGAGTTGGTGGGTATATTTATAGAATGTGATGATGGTTTAAAACATGTATACTTGTCCCTAAACTTATTAAATTGTATACATTAAATATGTATAGTTTTTAGTATGCCTATCATACCCTAATAAAGTTATTTTTTAAGAGAAATCTAGGTAAGTCAACCACTAAAAACTTGGGACTTATACCCATGTGGACATTCTATAGTAAGTCACTGATAAATTCTAATATAGACAATTACACAACACCAAACCGGTTTGCCTAAAAGAAGTAGTAATTCTGTTTTCTGTCCCTCTGAGCAATTTCAAGGACCCCACAATTCAGCTTTACTAATGTAGTGTAAGAGTCCTCTTGCTTCTATTTTGCCCAAGCATTTTTTAAAATCAACTTATAATTTGACATACAATAAAATGTACAGATTTTGTCTATTCGGTTTCATGAGTTTGGAAATTTTATATGCCCATCTAACCACAAACCAAAGCACTTCTATTACCAGTGTCTTCATGTTTCTTTCCAGGCAGACCTTACATTCACTGTTCCCCACATCTGGAATCAAAAACTTTCTGATTTCCATCGCTATAGATTAGTTTTGTATGTTCTAGCACTTCATAACATAAAATCATAGGGCATGTTCTTTTTTAGATGTCTGGCTTCTTTGGCCCAACATAATGTCTGCAAGAATCATCCATTTATTTTTTGAATGAGTAGTTCATTCCTTTTAGTCACTGAGTAGCATTCTATGAATAAATACAACAAAGTTTTTTTTTTAAGATTTTATTTACTTATCTTTAGGGGGGAAGGGAAGGAGAGAAATATCAATGTATGGTTGCCTCTCCTGTGTTCCCCCACAGGAAACTGGCCCACAATCCAGGCATGTGCCCTGAGTGGGAATCGAACCACGATCCTTTGGTTCACAGGCCTGCGCTCAAACCACTGAGCTACACCAACCAGGGCACAACACAGTCTTGCATACATTTACCTGCCAATAAACATTTGGGCTGTTTCAAGTTTTTGTTTATCATGAATAAAGCTGCAAGGAACAGTCTTTCATTGGTCATTTTGTGGACATTTGTCTTAACTTCTAGTCAGATTTTGATATAAAGATCATGCAGGCCTCGTAGAATGCGTTGGGAAGTGGTCACTACTATACTTTCTGACCATGTCTGTATAAGTTTTTATTTTTTAAAGTTTATTTACTGTTATAATTTGCTGATAAAGCTTTTAGAGCATCAATTTTTTTCTTTATATAAAGGATTTTAGCTATAAATTCAGTTTTTATAGCACATATATAGATGCTTAAATTTTTTTCTATATTGTATCAGTTTTGGTAAGTTATATTCTTCTAAAGAATTTATCTATTTTATCTCAATTGTTGAGTTTATTAGAAGAATTGGGACAACTGTAATAGCATAAATAATAAAATATGTAAAAATAAATTGTCAAATTTGTTGACATAATTTATGATACTCCTCCATTATCTTTTTAATATCTGTAGGATCTCCAGTGATTTCTTTTCTTCTATTCCTGATATTGGTAAATTTGTTGCCTCTCTTATTTTCTAAATCAGTTTTGTTAAAGATCGATCAACTTTCTTATCTTCTCTAAGAACTAACTTCTGGCTTTATTGATGTTCCCTATTGCTTATTCACTTTTATTGATTTTTTTGCACAAACTTTTATTATTTCATTCTTCCCACTTATTATGAGTAAATATTATTTAAATTTTTTAAAGGTATCCATATGTTCACCCTTTCATAGTGGTTTTCATTCCTGTCTGTGGATCTGGACTTCCTACCAAGTATATTTTCATTCAGACTAAAGAATTTACTTTATCAGTAAATGAATGGATCAAAAACCTATGGTACATTTACACAATGGAATTCTATGCTGCAGAAAGGAAGAGGAGCTCCTACTCTTTGCAACATCATGGATGGAACTGGAAAGCATTATGCTGAGTGAAATAAGCCGTGAAAGACAAATACCATATGATATCACCGTTAACAGGAATCTAAACAACAAAACAAACAAGCAAGCACAATATGACCAAAGACACTGAAATACGGAACAGGCTGACATGTACCAGAGGGGAGAGGGGAGAGAATTACAGGGAAAAGGGGAAGGACTCACATGAACAAGTATAAAGGACACATGGACAATAACTAAGGTGGGGGGGCGGAAATGAGAGGGCAGTGGGGAGCACTGTGGGGGGCAGGGCTGGGAATATAAGACAGAAAACTGTACTTGAACAAGAATTAAATAAAAATAATAAAATAAAATAAAATAACATTATGAACACTAAAAAAGAATTTACTTTAGCATTTTCTGTACATGAGATTATCAGAGAGGAATCCCTGACTTATTTTTTTCTCTGAACATATCTTTATTACACCTCCATTTTCATTTTTCTTTTCTTTTTATAATCTTAAGACTTTGAATATCCCACTACATTTTCACTTAGCCTTTACTATTTATGATAAAAAGTGTACCATAATCCTTATCATCATTCCTCTGGATGGATGGATATCTTATTTTCTGGCTGCTCAAAAATATTTTCTGTCTTTGTTTTCATCAGTTTTATGATTATATAACTAGCTGTGCTTTCTTTGTATTTATCTTGTTTGAGGTTTGCTGACCTCCTTGAATCTGTGATTGGATATATTTAATTCCTTTAGGAAAGTTCTTAGTAATCTCCTCTTCTGATATTCCTTGTGTTCCATTCTCCCTCTGTACTTTTCTGGCATTCTAAAAACATGACTACTGTGCCACACAAAATGACTACTTTGTTCCATTTGTTTTAGACTTTGTATTTGATTTGTATAGTATCTACTGCTTTCCTTCAAAATCATTTATTTTTTCCTCAGCTGTGTAAGCACATTGAATGAATTCTTCATTCATGGTATTTTATAATTCCCTTGTAAATACTTGCAATTTACAATTTTATGGTTTTTAACTTTCTATTTTTTTCTCTACATGTTGCTCTCCTTTGGCACTAGATCTTTTAGCTTACTTATCCCTGTTATTTTAAAGTCATCAATTAGTATTTCTACCATCAGGGCCATCCTGTGTCTGCTTATATGGAATAATTTTTCTTTTGATCACAGGTCATTTTTTTGTTCTGGTTGCTTTCCTATAAGTATTTATTTTATGCCAGAGATTGTGTATAAAACAGTAGATACCAAAATAATACCATTTATCCCCCAAATTGGATATGCCTCTTTTCTTGAATTAATAGATTGGGTATCAAATTCAATCCAATCCATTATTAGATGGGGTCTGAACTTTGCATCAACTTTACCTAGATTCATCTCACCCCTGGCTTTCGATATTTTGAGTCAGGAATTAGGAATTTTACTTCAGCAACATTTGAGATCTGAGCATTGGTAAAATGATGGACTTTTTTGTTAGGCCTTTCAGGCTGACTGCCATCTCTCCAAACTGGAAGAGATCACACTCTGCTTTGTGGCTCCATTGACCGATTCTTCGTTCTTTACATTTCTCTCTGCTTACCGGTACCCATCACAAACATTCTGTACATCAGAATATCTCTCAGCCCTGCTGCCCTTTCCCAGTCTCCAGAGGGCCCCTGCCCTGCACTCAGCGGGAATTCTCTCAGCCACTGCTGGTGAGGTGTCTTGGAAAGCCAGTGCCCCAAGGGAATTTTTAACCAGTGCTTGTCGTACCCTCAATGGAGGTCAGCAGCAGTACATTTGATAAAAATTATGTTTTGAGTAAATTCTTTCATTTTTCCAGCCCTATGCTTATCCTTCAGATGATCACTGCCTAAACTTGAGCAAGCCCAGTCCCCCGGACACACACTCCTCAAGGATTCCCACACTCAGTTCCCTTTCCTTACTCTGGGGCCTAAGTCTGCTGTTCCCTTGCCTTCAGTGGAAATTAGTAGGAAAGTTTGAGTAGGTCAGGGCAGACTCCCTCTGGGGCTGGAATACCTCAGGATTTTAATCCATCATGTTAATCCACTCATCCCATTAAAAGGTTGTGAAAAAACTAACTAGATTTACTGTAACTCCATTTAGGGCAGATTTCTTCCCTACCACTGCTCCACTAGGGTGAAAGCAAATGTATACTGTTGTCTTCAAAGAAGAACTTGCAAATTTCTGCAATTCAGTCTATTTGGATTTATTTGAATTCTCACTTCTCCTGCAGGCTTAAGAATTATGTGTGTCTCATTTATTCAGCTTGCTCATGTTGTTAAAATGGGAATAGCTATTTCTTGAGAATTTTTACATACTGCCCAAAATGGAAGCCTCTGATTTTTTTTAGACACTTGCAGAATATAGCTCACTGCTCCTTTCTAACAGTTGTGCCCTTTTCCAGTAATGGTCATTCAGACAAGGGCCAAGTCTGCCTCCTCACATAATGTTAAAATGTAATTCCTTGGACATATTTCCAACTAAGTGACTAATGGAAAGGAGAAGAATGATATCTCTTTAAAGAATAACAGACTTGCACTCATTTTCTACTGCTGCCATAAGAAATTATAACAAACCCGTTGATGTAAAAACAATAGCAATTTGTAATCTTACAGTTGTATAGTCAAGTATGACATAGGTTTCATTGGGCTAAACTGAATTTTTCAGCAGGGCTATGTTCCTTCTGAAGACTCAAGAGGAAATATATATTTACACCCCTTTTCCAGCTTTCAGGGGCAACCTGGATATCTTGGCCTGTGGTTCCCCTCTTCTATCTTCCCAGCCAGCAAAGTTGTACCTTTCTGATCTCTAACATCTCCCTCTCTAATTGTCCTCTTCTGCTTTCCAATTCCACTTACAAAGACCCTTGCGATGACATTGGACCTATCTGGGTAACACAGGATACTCTCCCTATCTAAAGGTCAGCTAATTAAAATCCTTAATTCTCTTCTGCCATGAAACATGACATATTGACAGGTTCTGGGGATCAGGACATGGATAGATTTGGGGAGCCATTTTTCTGCTCAAGACAATTCACATTTTGTCCTTCAAAATTCTCCAAAACTGGCCAGTGTTCTTCCTTCAAGAAGACCATTCTAATTCTTCAGTTTACACATACTGGGATCCATACTACTTCTACTCACATGGAAAATTATGAAAAAAATGTATCCACACAACAAAAATAGCAGCACCTCCTAATATGTAAAACTATTTTAGAAATATTAATAAATGTTACTGGACAGACATGTTTTCCATACTTTTACCATACATAAGTATAAAATAAAGTACATGTAGAAATTAAATCTGAAATTTGTTTTCTTAACTAAATGAATAGTTAAAAGTATGTTACATGTTAAATTTCTAATTGTATCAAATATTTTATTGACATGTCATAACTAGCTTGAGCCATTATCACATATCCCTCTGATAAGGAAAAATATCTATGTCTTGCTTTGGGGACAACATCCTATGGGGTAAATAATATGCTGAGAATTGGCTGGCAAAAAGTAAGTCATTTTTTATAATAATCAAAGCATTTTAATGGAGAGCTATTTATCATGCTTTCCTATTATCACTCAGTATTTGAACCATAAAGGTAATTAACTAAGAAGAAGTGAACCAAATAATAAGCCTACACCTGTCCACCCTTTATCAACATGACTTTATGGTGCACAGTGGTAGGAGAAATGTTTTAGCTAGGAGGCAAAGAATAAAATATTAATGCTTTTAATACCTAGTGCCTTTTTGCCTCTGGAACAATGATTCAATAATGTGAACCAGGCCTTGGGATTCAAAAGTGTTAGGGTCACACCTGAATAGCATACTAGTTCCTTTGCCAGCCTCAAACATTCTGACTCAACACTTCTGCCTGAAAAACTATCAGTAAAATCTTTTATATGTTTAAATGATACCCAGCATTATTTTAGCAACACCACCAAGCTCAATGCATATAAAGATTGATAGCTAGAATTCAATTTTTAGGACATTGCCTGTGAGGCTCTTAATATATTTATAGAATGCTCAATTACAAGCAAAAGTTAACAACAATAAACTCTCAATGCAAGCATCATGCTTTTGCTTTCTGTTTGTTTGTTTTCCTAATTTTGAAATGACAGAAAATCCAGGGGATTATTATATTTTGAGATGCAACAAAATATACTGAAGAATGAAAGTTTGTTTTTAGTTTTCTTTCTTACTCCTTTCCCTTTCTCCCCTTCCTTCTTTCCTTCATGCCTTCTTTCCTTCCTTCACAGAAAACTAGGCATTGGGAGAATAACAAACAGAGAAAGTAGAAACTAAAACCAAATTAAATTAACTAAACAATGGAATAGGGCCCAAACAAATAAACTGTTTACCTATCTAAATTCAGGGATATTTGACATAGGGTGTACATCTAGAGTTAAAGGTTAAACGTCAGGAGATAGAGAAAGGAAAGTCTAGAGCCATTTGCTAATCACAAGCACACACTTAGTATACCCATAGAGCTTTGTACCAGGACCCCATCCTCATATTTTCTCTTTTGTAAGGCAGGGAGCAATTCAGGCAAATGTGTTTCTTGTGATTCCAATATACATACAGCCTGTCTTGAGAATTCCTACAATAATGTATAATTTAAAATTTCATAGTCTATGTCACACAATGCAGAAGTAAATAGTCAGGTATGTCAATCCACATTAACAGGAGTCAAATGTGGAAGGGCTTAATTACCCTACTTATGATTTTTAAGGCTATCTCTTGTTTCACACAGGCCAGTTGTTGGCATGGTAGTATTTTGGGGATGAGGTGCCCATCCACTACTGACTAAGTGCCAGTAGTACAGGAAGAGCACTCTGAGGAGTCATTTTATAAAACATTATAAAGATGAATTGCATTATTTGACATTATGGAGGAGAAAATCAGTAAGTTGGTAGATTAACTTTATTTCACTTGAAATCTTTAGTTTGGCCTTGTCCATATTTAACATCTAAGAAAATCCTTGGCATATGAAGAGTCAACCCAGAAAAGCAAATTTAGATACAACTGCTATGAAAATTATACTATTCAGAATTGCAGGTGTGTGTTATACATAAAAAGAAAAAGAATAAGGCCATCTGGTTGTTTACTCACACCTCTATAACAAATGATATATAACTACAATAAGAATAGTTATTCATATAGCTGTAATGTATAAATATAACTTGCCCCATTCCAGGAACTGCTATAATAATTTCATCCTGTTTGTTTTATAATGCTGCACAAAGGACATACATGAATTAGCAAAAAGAAAAACAATACTATGAATATTTCTGTTGTTATAAAGACCTGTCTTGCACTATAAAGGGCAGTTTTTAAAATTCAAAATTTGTAGAGTCAAATTATTGGTATCTTATTTATATCATAAAGTAATAATATACTTTTGAACAGTTAAGCAGGTTTTTAGAAGACCCCCACTAATTTATTTAAAATATAATTTAATTCACACACACATACCCCTTTACTCACACACACCTTTCAGTCAATACCCAACCTTTGCCAAAGAAGCTATGTCGTACACAATAAAGGTACTCCTTTGATATTCGTCTGGAATTGTAAAATATCTATTTTGAAATACTCCTTTAGTCTCTGGAAGTATTTTCCCTTTTAAAAAAAAAGTAGGATGTTTACTATGACAGCATGATACAATTAAAAGCCCAAAGTAATTGTCATTCTCCTCAGCAAGAATACTTTTCCTTTGCTTTTGTAATATCTCATCCCATTTAAGATCACCCACAGTTTTTGCTTTTCTTAGGGATATAATTTTCTAATATACAAGGGAGACTGTATATATATGCAGCCATTCAGCTATGTTTTTCATGGGTTAAATACCATATTCATTCTTCATTTACTTATTTTTGGTGTATTATTTGCTTTCCCCTTATTATAATCATTGCTTTCTGCTTTGTCATTATTTTTGCATGCCAAATATTAAGATTTTTCCATCCACTGTTATTATGTTGGGGTTTCTGATGTTTTAATCACACTTAATTTATCAACAAATTTGTGCATATTTTAATCTTTTTTGATTTGTGTCACATCTCTCATAACATTTTGTAATGCTAGGAGGAAAATGCTGCTTTGTCAATACAATCAGTTTTGATGTTTAAACACAAAAAAATAATTTTATTTTAATTTTCCTTTAGTTCCTGTGAGGCTACACATT
This sequence comes from Sturnira hondurensis, assembly GCF_014824575.4. Classification (NCBI taxonomy): domain Eukaryota; kingdom Metazoa; phylum Chordata; class Mammalia; order Chiroptera; family Phyllostomidae; genus Sturnira; species Sturnira hondurensis. Next base: position 52,352 of record NW_028082785.1, read on the forward strand.
AGCAAATATTCTTGAACTCGGCTCTATTATTTCCCTCCATTGAATTGTGAAATTCTCTAACACACTTAGCATACTTGCTGTACTTCTGACATTTTCTGATTTACACAAGAAGCAGCGTGGTATGTGGAAAAGCTTGAACCAGACAGATCTTGGCTAAATCCTTGCCTCTAACAATGACTAGTTGTGCGAATTAGGACAAGTGTACTGACCTCTCTAAACTCGGGAAAATATGACCATCTCTTGGAAATCTTATGATGTTTAAATGAGAGAATCAATATAAAGAACCCAGCAACAGTAAAGCTTTATCACAATGCGAAGAGTAAGGTCCAAATATGAGAGGGCTTAATTACAAGTCAATACATATTGAATCCACAAGACTTGGTAGTGTGAATTTAAAGAAATAGTGACCTCTGCTAACCAGACACCTAACTGCTGAGAGACCTCAGATTGCCTTCACCAGATCCAACCCACCCAGTCCTACCTGCATGCTGATGTCACCTGATGAGGTTTATGTACTTGGACTTAGGTATCCCGGAGGATACTTCTAGGTGGGGGCAGGGTAGCAATAACGGTCCGAGATGACATGATTAAATGAGTTAGTTAATGCATGCAAATTACTCAGCACACTTTAACTGCCTGATGCTGCTCCTGGTCAGATAATGCAATCACTATGAACTCTGGCTGGTGATGTAGCTTCAGAGATACCACTTTAAATTGAATAAAACCAGGAAATAAACTCCAATCTAGGCTGGAGCAGGTGAAAAGAACTTAATTCAGTTCAATTGAACAAAGCTTTGTTTCTGCATGGGTAGCAAAGAATCTCTTTCTGGAGTATCTTAGCCTTGTGGAACAATATCAACTGGATATATCTCTTCAAAGAGTCCACTTAAAGTCATAGTAATATAGAAAAAAACAGAAGCTGGAAGTGAAGAAATATAGATTTGCATTCCATCCAGAGTTAATAAGCACATGAAGACATATCCTGAGTTTTCTAGGTCTTTTTCCTCATTTATCTAGAGAGAGTTAGACTGGAAAACCTCTAGAAATATCATCAAATGATTATCTAGCACCTGATACATTACAAGATGAAGGACATAAACAGCATGCCATTGGGCAACCCCACACGCAAAAGACAATTTTGAAAGGCAGTGATATTTTTGTCTGCTTTGTGTGGAAGACAGAGATAAGAAGACTAAAGCCTTTCTAAGCTGCTGGCGTTGCTTCTAGCAACGGTGCTTCTCTCACAGCCTAGTCCTTCAGTGTACCGCATCTAACACATGGAAAGGGTGTTATCATGTGCATCATTTCTCAGCTATAACCAAGCAACATGAAATGTTCTATACTGTCAAACCTATAAAGACAGGAGTAATTCCATTCAGCCAAATGAGTTGTCTAGATAACTCAAACTTACCCTTTAATTACTAAAGTCTGAGATTTAAAAAAAAAAAAACCTAACAGGCATTTTAACAATTTTATGATGACTTCAAATATCTATCAAAATTCATTGTGAAGTGTTTATAAACATGAAGATTAAAAGGGTGTGCATCAGTTAATTTTATCATTGTTTAACAGCAATGATAAATGAAGGGGGTTAGGATATGTGTGACTCCTTCTCCAGGGGTGTGAAATTCATTTTCACCGGGGGCCACATCAGCCTCAAGGTTGCCTTCAAAGGGCCGAATGTAATTTTAGGACTGTGTACATGTAAGTATTCCTTAACTAGGGGCAATGAGCTCAGTGCTGCTGCCAGGTAGAAACAAGGTGCCGGGCTGAATGAAACAAGGTGGAGGGCTGGATTCGGCCCACGGGCGTTGTGTTTGCCACCTGTGCCTTATCCTCACCTGAAATGGATCCAGATTGCTCTCCGATATTGCTTTTTCTCAAAATATTATAATTGTTTTTTAATATCTTACAGACTTTCAGTTTAGCAGTTATTTCTGACAATCATCAATGTGCCAATATTTGAGCTGCAGCTTCATGATTACCTAAGGTTCTTAAGAAAAACAATCTGAAAACCAAACACGAGAGAAAAATATTGAAAGAAAGAGGAAACAAGGTATGAGAGGATTTTCTTTATGTTAAGGATATTGAAAGCATGACATTGATTTCAAATGCTCAGAAGCTTTAAAAACATTCTCATATTTCTAAGCTACATTCTCAAAATATGAATCTCTTGGGAAAACAAGCTTGGCATGAGTTAGTGTAATGTGCTACCATGTCACTAGGCATTGATTTGTTTTGGATTCAGTGACCAAATATAATAAGAGATTTCTGGTTCATAAGTTACATTATTTAAACATTGGATTATCTCAATGTGAAGATGGAGAACAGATATCTTTTCCTTCAAGCAAAAGGTCACAAAATCACTTAAGACTGCCAGTCATTACAAGAATAATAGGCAACAGAATGAAAAAAAGTAGAATTTAAGAACACTTACATTAAATGCCAAAGCCACTTTCCACTCCTGTAACTACTACATCTATGAATCTCACTGACCAACGTATATGAAAATGATTCTAACAGCATGTTCTTGAAATCCTGATGAATGGTGCAGAATATATATCTGTGTGTGTGTATGAACACACACACATCATATTTTTCAGACTATAGGACACACACACCCAAAATTTGGGAGGAATAATGGTTGTTAATGCTGCTGTTGAGTTCTGTTTATATTTACATTGGTGAAATATTATGTTATTTATGTTATTAAATATTTTACCACATTTTTGCTTCAAAAATGTTTTCCTATTTTCCTCCTCTAAAACATAGGTGTGTCTTATGGTCCAAAAAATAAGGGGTGTGTGTGTATCATCTATCTATATCTATCTATCTATTATTTGCTATTAAAGGAATTTTTCATTTGTAAAAAATTACTCTTGTTGTGTATAGAAATCACACCATAACTGGTAGATCATGGAGCTGAGTCTTACTTGAAGTTTTGTCAGTTCTTCCCAACTTAATCTAAAGATTCAATACAGTCTCAAGAACCTCAGTGAATCACAAGCATGGTGCTCACATAGACATCCAAACATACACACACAAACCTATCATAATAAAAGTTCAGAAACACAGTTATACAAAGGAAATTTTTAAAGTAGCTAGCAATTCCATTCCTAGGCATTTTCCCAAGACATCTCAGACAGGAAGTAATTTGCATTATTAAGTCAAAAGTGCCTGATACAGAACTGATGGAGATTCACAATTTCTTAATGAGAGGGCCTCATTCTCGAGAGACAACTAGGAAGAATTTAAGAACGTGAATCTTGTTGCTAATAAAGAAGTAGAAGATAAATGCCTGCTTTCAAGGATCAGATAACAATCCACACTAAAATCAAGGTTAATTTCATGTGTAGTCTCTGAAGTATCAGACTAGATAGAGCCCCATAAATTCTTCTCAGCAGAGGAGGAAAGTCATAAATTAATTTTATTATATTAGGTTTCACCAAAATTTTTCCTATGCCATAAAGTATTTTGGAATCTGAATTGCAAAGTTATGGGGGAAGGAAAAGAAGACTTGAACAGTTGGAACCAGGACAACTAGTGTGAAGAGTTCTTTTAGAGTAATAACCATTTTTAGGTTGAGTCAACAGTTCCTAACATGCTGTTTGATAGTGTATATATTTGCAGAGTATGAGAAATATGATTACTCATCTTATTGTATTGGTGATCAGAGGACCAAAGGTTATGAAGCAATAGTCAATAGACCCAATGGCATTCTCCAAGGGACTGTCCTGTAATACCTCTTATTAATACCTCTTATTCAACCAAGAAATATGTTTTGGATACCTGTTCTATACAAAAGGAATTCTTACAGTCTGCTCTTCTTTAGAATTTTTACTGAGATAAAATTCACATAACATAAAATTTACCATTTTAAAGCAAACGATTCAGTGGCAGTCAGTACATTAACACTGTTGTGCAATCACCACTTTTCTCTAGCTCCCCAAAAGAGTTCACCACCCCAACAGAAAACTCCATACCCATAAAGCAATGACAGCATGTTCCCTCCTCTCTTTCACCCTTGGCAATCTACTTTGTCTCTATATATTTTCCTATTCTGGATACTTCATATAAATTAAAGCATATAATACATGACCTTTTGTGTCTGGCTTTTTTCACTTAGTATAATGTGTTCAATGTTCAGCCATACTTTCTTTGCTTATTTTTTTGTTAAATTCATTGGGGTGACATTGTTTAAAAATTATGTATGTTCCAAATGTACAATTCCGTGATACATAATCTATATGTTGCATTGTGTGCCTGCCACCTAAAGTCAAACCCCCTTCTATAACCATATATTTGATCTCCTTTACCCTTTACTACTCCCTAACTACTCCAAATTTTTTAAAACACTTATTCACAAAGATACATGCACCCCATTGTTCATCACAGCATTATTCACAGTGGCCAAGACATGGAAACAACCCAAATGCCAATGCCCTTTGAGAGATAATTGGATAAAGAAGATGTGGTACATATATGCGATGGAATACTACTCGACCATAAAAAAGATGAAATACTGCCATTTGTAATTACATGGATGGATCTTCAGAATATCGTGTTAAACAAAACAAGTCAGACAGAAAAAGTTAAGAACCATATGATTTCACTTATATGTAGTATATAAAACTAAAAGCAACAAATGAACAAATAAAAAACAAACAAACAAAAACTCATAGACAAGAAAACAGTATAAATTACATAGAAGAAAACATAGATACTAAACTTAGGGACCTTGGTCTTAGAGAGGATTTTATGAATCTGACCCCAAAGGCTGGGGAAGTAAAGGAAAACAATAAATGAATGGAATGATATCAAACTAAAAAGCTTCTGCACAACAAAAGAAACCACCAACAAAACAAAAAGGCAAGTAACCAAATGGACAAGGTATTTGCAAATGACAGCTCCAACAAGAGGTTAATATCCAAAATATATAAAGAATTCATACAACTTAACACCAAACACACAAACAATCCAGTTAAAGAATGGGCAGAGGACCTGAACAGGCACTTCTCTCAAGAACACATACAAGTGGCCAACATATATGTGAAAAGATGCTCAACTTTACTAGGTATTAGGGAAATGCAAATCAAAAGTTTAAGACATCACCTCAGACCTGTGTATACCCTTAACCACATTCTCCCATTTCCTATTGAAATTATGGCACTTGGACCAATGATTCTTCTTGTTTAACTCATATATCTATTGAAATTTGCTTAAAATGACAGGGATAATTACATTTCTTGCCCCAGTCTCAATAAATGAAGCTTATGTTACCACCTAATATACAATGCACAATTAATTGGGTTTTATTTTTGAGTCTTTGGAAGTCTCACAAGCTCAAAGGATCTCTATGTCTTGTCACACATGTATATATGGAATTGCCATGGCATACTTGGTATTTGTCCTCTCTTATAAGAAATCCATACCAGGTTATAATACCTACTATCACTTTACAGAGTAGAAACTATACCAATTTTTAAACCATAATTTCTTCTAATGGATGGTAGAGTATAACTACATATAATTAATTCCATGCCCTTCTTTTTGAAAAAAGTTTTTAATTTACTATGTTTTCAATAATTATTAATCTTCTTAAAAATTTCTTTCTTTCTTTGTTATTGTCATGAGTGAAATGGGAGATTGTCTTAATCTGTCTACACATATCTGTATATTAGTGGTAAGTAAAAAGAAATGCTAAGAGAGAGAATTATAAGATAGACTTAGATATATCCTAGATATTTTTGTTGTTCAAAATACAAAGCTTATAGCCCTAGTTGGGTGGCTCAGTTGGTTGGACTGTCTTCCCACACACCAAAAAGTTGCGGATTTGATTACCAGTCAGGGCACATACCTAGGTTACGTTTGTCCCCTGGTTGAGGTGTGTACAAGAGGCAACCAATCAATGTTCCTCTCTCACATCGATGTTTCTCTCTCTTTCTACCCCTCCCTTCCTCCCTCTCTAAAATCACTAAACGTATCCTTATGTGAGAATTAAAAACATATAAAGCCTCTGTTTGCCATAAGAATTAATTTATAGGTTGTGTTTTATTTCCCGTGAAGGAGAGCAGAAGACACGACCCCAGAATGTGCCACTTTGGCATGTGGATTATTTTGAGCTGTAAACTATTGAGGCCCACAAGCCTTGGAGAGAACTTTCTACCTCTTTCTTAACTACTTAAAAGAATTTATATAAGGATCCTGTACTAGGAAAACAGCTATTATCAAAGAGAACTTTCTACATCAGAGAGATTTCTCTTCATGGCATGGCCAACATCTGTTTACCAAACGTTTACTCTCCTCATCTTCCTGAGAATTGCCTTTCTCCCCTTTGAGTCCTCAAACCCTTACCCCCTTCACCTTAGCTCAGGATGGTTATATAAACCTCAGCTACTTGATTGCTAGGGAGTCTCATCGTTTCATGGGGCTCCCATAGGTAAAAAATTTAGTTTACTCCTATTAAGCTGTGTTGATTTAATTATTAGACCAGCCAAAGAACCCAGAAGGAAAGAAGAGTTTTCTACCCCTACACATGCAACTTAATAGCAGTGTGGGTTTTTATTATATAGGAATATACCCATAGTAATATTTAGGCATCTTGAAGTTTTAAGAGACATGTAACTGCCTTACCTCATTGCTGGAATGTTAAAGTCATTCACTACTGTGTCAAGCCTTATATTATTCTAACCCAGCTGGGTCTGACATTTTAGACTGATGGGGGAGAACTATACCTTTTATCAAGCTCAAATCCCAACAGATATTTAAGTTTCAAGGCTAAAATTCCTTGTGTTTATAGGACCCAAACTTTAATGATCTGGACTTTTGTCTACATAGGTGTAGATCTTTATAAACTTCACCCCTGAATCCTAAAATTATTTGTGCAAACAATCACACTTACTTTGTTGAGTCAAAACACATTAATTGAATTACATTACTTAACCCATAAAATAATCCTGTAAAGACATATTATGATGATTCTCAGTTTATTAAAAAATAATAAGATGTCCAAAGGGATTAAAGATATTGTCCAGGGCATAAAGTTAGTCAATGCCTATTTTGATATTCCATTCAAGTTTTTCAACTTCTGATCTTGAGCTCTCAAAAATGTTTCATTACTTATATTCTCATTTAGGAATTTGGAGAATGTGAACAGAATAAAGGATACTGAAACAATCTCTTTTTAATTTTAATTTATATTAATTCTAATAGCAACATGTGCATCAGCTAATCAACAAAAAGTTTCTTGAACCCTGGTAACTGCCTCCTAAAGCCTTAGAGTATAAAAGAAGCCAAAGAGATGCTTAGAAGAATCAGAATGAAGCTGACTTGCTGTGTACCATGTTGCTATACTTTTCTCATATTCTTTGACCTATCATACTTCTACATGATTGTCCACAGTTCATCAAACCTAGCATAAAAATACTCAGATTTTCAGGTCTTCATTTCCTTAGGAAGGCTCTCATGTGATGTAAAATTTAAATTAAATAAATGTGTATGCTTTTCTCCTGTTCATCTGTCTTTGTCAAGTTTAATTTTTAGACCAGACCAGGAGGTTTGAAGAAAACTATTTCCTCTCCTACAATGTGAAATAACATTCAAGGGCAATAAAAGCTAACACTAATAATAATATAATTGGCAGCAGAAGCAACATTCAAAACATACCAAACATACTGAAATTATTATATATACCAGATCCCCCAAATGAAAATCAACTGAGATAAATATATCTCAGTTTGTAATTTAATTTTAAAATAGTAATTAATGAACATATGAGGTAAGGAAAACATGAATTGACAAGTCAAATAATTTAAAGTTTCCACTCTCAAGAAGTTCAGCAAAGCACAGTTGTAAAAAAAAGCAAATCAAACACTAAAAAAAAAAAAAAAAAAAAAAACCAAACTCCTAATACAGGGTAAGGCTACACTAACAGAACTATAGTCTCAAGAAAAAGTGAGCTGGTATCTCACTGCATTGGTCAGACTGGATAGATCACAAGTTTTGTATTCATTTCTAGTATCACATTTTAACAGGTCTTTGAACAGATACTACGCTTGATTTTAGACAAAATGCTGAGAAGCAGTGCTAGGGATGGTAGGAATGCTAGGGGGTTGAGGAATTGACCAAAAAGGAAAAAGGACTCATGGACATGGATAACAGTGTGGTAAATGCTGGTGGGGCCGGGGCGGGGGGTGGGAGATACAAGAGAATTAAAGGTAATAGAAAAAAATACAATAAAGATTAAATTTAAAAAATTAAAATAAACAAATAAAAGGTTTTTGAAAAGCCATACTGATAGAGAAGGAAGAGCATAAAACAGTGAAAATGCATGTGAAGATCATTTTAAAAACCAAATAAATTAATACATAATGAACATCACTACAAACTATAAAGTGCCATGAAGGCAGGGCAGAAAGAGTGTCGCTGATGAAATGACCCATCTTTTTATAACCAAAGACACTTTGCCCTAGATAGCTTCTCGACACCACAAGGGCCCTGTTATACACCCAATTCATAACATTCAGGGTACTGATTTCCGCTACAGCATACTCTTATTTTCAAATAGCTCACAAATTGTCATGTGGAAGCAAAATTCAACAAATATAATTGACAGATAAAAGACTGGGTTAGCCCTGGCTGATGTGGCTCACTGGATTGAGCACGGGCCTGTGAAGCAAAGGGTCACCAGTTCAATTCCCAGTGAGAACACATGCCTGGGTTGCAGGCCAGGTCCCCAGTAGGGGACACATGAGTGGCAACCACACATTGATGTTTCTCTCCTATTCTTTCTCTTTCCCTCCCCCTCTCTCTAAAAATAAATAAATAAAATATTGAAAGACTGGGCTAAAATATGGAAGTTTCCCCTGAATAATACACAAATGCTTTGATCCAGCAATTCAATAGCTAACATTTTATCTTATGGATATATTTACACAAGTAAGCAAGGGAAGCAGATGGCCAGAACTGTCCTGACAAAATAATAATAATCATGAAAATAAAGAATGGAACCCAATCCATGGGCTATATCAAGATTATACACCTAAACTAATGGAATAATATTTAGTAGTTAGAAAGGTACAGGTTGAAGAATATGGAGCCCTCTGCAGAGAACTAGGATATGTAGAAGGGACATCATACCTCTACTTAGAAAAAGTGACTGTGGGGAGGGGCTAAGTAAAGTAGTTACAATCATGATTAAAATATGTGAAAGTCATGTGGAAGCAAAATAAGGCTTGTTCCTTTTAGTTCCAAAGGGTTAAAAAGCAATGAAGAAATGGAACATGCAGAGAAATAAATTTCAGGTGAGCAGTGAAAATTTCTCCAATCCAAAAAACTGGCCAAAAATATTTCGGTTGCCCAAGAAATGAATATTTTCTCTCTGAATGTGTTGAATATGCATAGGCTGAGTGTGTATACCATGAAACAAATATCATGAAGATGCTTTAAAATTAACTGTGTGGCTAGACTAGGAAACTTAATCTCATAGTACATTATTCTACCTTGGAGACTTCACACCATCATTAATCAGTTATGCCACCTTAGACAAGTCACATAATTTTTGGAACTCAAAAATTTTATCTAAAATGAGGAGTGTAAAAATAAAGGTGGAAAGGAATTAACAAAGAGATTCCTTTTTTCCTTTTCGGGAGTAAAGTTTTTTGTTCTATTTATTTATTTTGTTTTATTGTTCATTGTTAAATTAGTAATAGCTCAACTACTTATATATCCTTAATGCCTGTTGACTCAAATACAGTATGTTCACCGGGGAAGTAATAGGATGGGAGAGAAGCCACTTACACAATTCTGGAGAAGGTAGATATAGAGAAGGTAGAAGGGAAGGGCTGCCTGACAAGAACTGTGGTCTTTATAGAGGCAAACTACAGCCAGTTCAGGATGATCTTGCAGGGGGATAACACAGGAATAAATATACAAACCTCGGCCTCCTTCAAAGTTTTCAATATCTGCTAGTGCTTCATTGGCTGATTTAAGAGCTGGAAGTCAAGAGAGCCAATCAATGATGTCCAAACTGATCTATCCATCCCCAAAATACAGAGCAGATGTTGAGGTTGTATGCTGAACTTTGTTGTATTTTATTCCTGGAGCAAAAGGGTAGGAGTCTAGGACTTATACCTAGTAGCTGAATTGCTCATCATTATCTTTATTACCCAACTTGCTTGATAATGCCATGTGGTTTTCCAAAATATATGCATGAATGTGTACACCAATCAGTAATATATGATAATTATTTTTGCCATATATTCTTCATGTCACTTGATTTCTCAGACTTTCTTCTTAATAAGTTTGAGCAGTTTTTGAAAAAATATCTGTTGGATTTTTTTTCTTCTGGGAACTACCATTCACGGTTCTCTTCTTGTTTACTTTGCTATTTTTTCACTGAATATATATATATATACACATATGTACACACACATATACCTACATATATAACTATATACATATATGTGTATGTATATGTAATACATATTAGATACTTAATACATATACATATTAGATATATGTGTACATATGTATGTACATACATATATATAGAGAGAGAGGGAGAGATAAATTATTTTTTAATTAAATTTTATTTATTTAGAGGAACATATATAAAGGATACATGGACAATGACTAAGAAGGGTGGAAATGGGAGGGAGGGGGAGCACAGGGAGTGGGATGGGATGGGAGTAATAGACAGAAAACTGTACTTGAAAAATAATTAAATAAATTTCAAAAAAGAAAGAATTAGAACAAAATAAATAAATAAATTTTATTTATTTATATTCAGAGGGGAAGGGAAGGAGAGGGGGAGAGAGAAACATCAATGTACGGTTACCTCTGGTGCGTCCCCTGCTGGGAACTGGCCTGCACCCGAGGCATGTGCCCTGACTGGGAATCGAACCGCTATCTTGTGGTTCGAAGGCCCACGCTCAATCCACTGAGCTATGCTAGCCAGGGCTGAGAGATAAATTATTGACAGATAGATAGATATTCCTTTATCAGTTATACACTTGATATTTTTTCCAGTGTCTCTTGTTATTCAAATGTTCTTAGTCTCCAGATAATTTTTTCTTCTAGCTATGGATTTTCAGTCCTGTGTAAAGAAATTATTCTCTAACCAATGTTCATAAAAATAGTTTTCTATACCATTTCTAAATTTTAATTTTTTTATTTTTATACTTAAGTATCTAATCTAACTCAACTTTTATAGTATATGAGAGTAAAAATCTAATTTGCATTTCCATGTAGAATACAATTTTCTTAGTGTATTGTTGAATAATGCACCCTTCCCCTATTTCTACATTTTCCATTCTTTCTATCAGAATGTCTGTTATAATACCAAATCTCTGCCTTAATTACCATTGCTTTTAATGCTCTGATATCAACTTGGGTCAAATCTCTGTTCTGTTCTTCAGACTATTGTCTTTTGCTCTTACATATGCATGTTAGAATCACTCTGCATCACACTGTGAATCTATTATGTTTTTAGTTAGAAAAATTGTAATCTAAAGATAATTTATCCTTGTATTGAGAGCTTAACTATATTGAAAGACTTTATTGAGGTATATAACATTCACACATGTACACTGAATAAATATTACTGAATAAATAATAGAAATTAATATTTCTATTACACATTATTATTTTTATGTGATCTGATGGCTGGTTGTTTAGAGGTTGCATTGTGGTCAAAGAACATGATCTATATTACAAAATTCCCTTGAACTTTGCTGAGACTTGTTCTATCACCTACCACATAAACAATTTCCTTAAGTGTTCCATGTGTTCTTGGAAATAAATGAGAATTAAAATTTTAATTCAGTGTCCTATACATGTCAGTTAGATGAAGCTTGTTAATCTCCTGTATTTTTACCAATTTTCATGTTTTTGGTCTATCCATTATTAAGAGAGCTATATTGATGTATTTGTCTATTTTCCCTTTAATGGCTGTAAATTCTTAATGTAGTTGTTTTGATAGAATTTGCAGTTCTTGGTGAAATTGAAACTTTTATCATTACGATGTAATCCTCTTTATTTCAAAAATACATCTTTGTGTTCAGGTCTATTTTTTTTATTTTATTTCTTACATACAGAGGCTCCAGAAACATATGAAAAGATGGTCAGCATCACTAGCCATCAGACAGAAATGATCAAGTCTATTTTATTTATTAGTTTATTTATATCGGCTTTTATTTTTGTTAGCATTTGCTTGCTATATATGATTCCACCCTTTGATTTTCAAACTTTTGTATCCTAATATTGCAAGGGTGCCTTTTGTACATGATATAGCACTCCATGTAATAAATTCAGAACTGAATTTCTTTTGTTTTCAATTGAATAGTTTTGTTCATATGCATTTATTATGATCATTTCCTCAATTTATTTGTACTCTTAATTATGCTTTCTATATATCCCACTTTGGGTCATTCTTCATATCCTTTCCTTTCTGTCTTGTTTTTGATTGATTAAGGCTTTTACAATATTTAGTTGTTTTCTTTGAATACATTGCAATTTACACCCTTTATATACAATCATTTAAGTGTTTACCATAGATATTTTAGGCACTAAAATCAAGATAGATATATTCCTTGTTCTTGTGTTGTCAACTTCTGTGCCACAGGCTTATTTCTCATTTATTATCAGAATGAGATATAGCCCTCTTTTTAGACTCTCTGACATGGGCAGACCATAGCTTTTTCTTCATCTTCTAATCCCCATTCAACAACAAAGAAAAAGCTCCAATTGCCCGTGCTTCTGCAGTTACCCTCACCTCAAAGACTGATTCCAACACTCATCTTTCGGTTTCACCATTTTCACTCTGTTTTAAAGTTGGAAGTTTTTCTTGTCAGCTCGGGAAGGAAGAGTTTAGAAAGAATTTTTTAAAACCTCTGTTTGTGAGAATGGAAGCAGACATATTTAAATTTTCAGTCTCTTCAAAGGATCTCTAACAATCTTTTATTTCAATTTTGAAGTATTAGCATTTAGAAATTACAGTTTCTCAAAGGACCTATTATAAAGTATTTGCTTTGAGCTAGTCTAGGACTGAGGTAATACATTTGTGAATCCATCAGGGAACAGAATCTCCTGTTCAACTCTTCTTTGAGCATGAACACCCTTTCTGATTCCAGGAAGAGTCATAAAAGCAAAAGGCAAATTTATGAAAGTTAGAACTCAGAAAATGAAAACTGCCAATCTAAGAAGTAACAGTACCTCAGGAACTACTGGAATGACCACAGATAGCCTTCCTTAACAAAACTGAAAATCCACCATGTGGACTCCTGAGTAATAATCCATCAGTGTCTTTTGGACTGACACTTACTCTGAATTTAGGAGGCTTTTGTAGTTCTGCCCAATCTTTTGTGATTAAGGTCACCTTACTGCTAATTCCTTTCTACCACTGACCAAATAATAAGGACTTTGTTTAAACTTCATGCTAGAATGATAGGACAATGACATTTTGTTCTAATTAGTATTACATGATACAAAATATATCCTCTCCACCAACTCCTATTAATTAGAATGCCTATTTCACTTGGCAAGATTTGAAGTTAAATACATGACATTCTTCATGTAGTTGATTCTGTGCTGCTGAAAGAATTTTTGGAGATAAAGTCTGCTGAAGTCCTGGAAATCAATCCTAATGGACAGGCAGTTGTTCCTGAAATTTACCTGCTCCGTGATTAGTATAACTGGTTGGCAATGAAAAAAGAAAGTGCCAGACATGTCTATGCCCCATAAAAAGTTCTCATTAAATTAAGCTTCATATAAAATTGATTTTGACAAAAGAGTGTTCTTTGCAGATATCCTGTACTTTCTGATGGGAGAGTACCACAATTGTGAAAGCACATATATATTCTCACACATCTCCAGTTTCCTTTGTTGTCAGAGGTAGACAGACATTTAAGAAGAAGTCTAATTTTCCTGAGAATAGATCAGTTCCACTACACCATAAAGTGAAAAACTCAAATTGGGGCCTCCTTTTTAAATTTAAACCACAGCCTTGGCTGGTATGGCTCAGTGGATTAAGCACCAGCCTGCGAACCAAAGGGTTGCCCGTTCAATTCCCAGTTGGGGTACATGCTTGGGTTGTGAGCCAGGCCCTTAGTAGGGGGCATGAGAGGCAGCCACACACTGATGTTTCTCTCTCTCTCTTTCTCCCACACTTCCCCTCTCTAAAAGTGAATAAATAAAATCTTTTAAAAAAAATAAATTTAAGCCACACAAGAATGTGTGGAAGGCTTCTCAAGTTCCTCAGAAAAATATCATAATTTACTTAAAAATAAAATATTTGAAAAATTATCTCAGCTACATACATAAAGAACTTTTGAAATAACTAAAGGAATAGCAGCACCAAAAATATAAATTTTTTAATAAAAATGCACTGTTAGCTTTCACTGTATATAGACATACACTCAGTAAAAAATGTTTAATTTGTTAAAAAGTAACTCATTTTAAATTACCTAGATCATATTACTAAGCCAGTATAATCAGCAACACATAAGACAGTACTGGAGACATCATTTTTCTCTATATTTCAATTTCTCCATCAATATGACTGAGATGTGTTACAACATTTCTATGATTTTTCCATTTTGATTATTCCTTGAATCTTTGATTTTTATGTTCTTTTTCACATGCTATCAGGGTAATAAGTGTGGTCTCATCTATTAACTTAGATGATTACATAACCTTTTGTGGAATATAATTCTGCAACACCCATACAAACTTTGGTGTTTCCAAGGGAGAACAAGATGCAGTATCATAAATCTTTGATGAATTAAATGTTCTGTAAAAAGAGATCAATCACCGTGAAAGCAGTTCATATCAAGATATTTTCTTTGTTGTTATTAACATTTACTTTTTTGTATGAGAGTATTTCAAAACTTAAAAATACTGTAATATCATTAATTCTATATACAGTACTATTTGAAGACCTGTACACAAATTACCAAATTTTAAAAATAAGTACAAGTGGAATATGGGAACATACTTTGCTATCTGCTTTTGTAAAAACATATTGAACACTACACCATTATGTCTTTTAAATTATAAGTACTTTATTTTCTTAAATTATATTTTATTGATTACACTATTACAGTTGTCCCAATATTTCCCCCTCTAACTCCCTCCACCCTGCACCTCCCACTCCCTCAGGCAATAACCCCAGCATTGTTCATATCCATGGGTCATACATATAAGTTCTTTGGCTACTCCATTTCCTATACTGTGCTTTATATCCCTATTGCTATTCGGTAACTGCCTACTTGTACTTCTTAATCCTTTCACCTCTTCACCCATTCTCCCCAACCCCCCTCTCATCTGGCAACCATCAAAATATTCTTCATATCCATAATTCTGTCTCCATTCTTCTTGCTTCCTTAGTTTTTTTTTAATTCAACTGTTGATATATGTATATTTATTGCCATTTATTGTTCATAGTTTTGATCTCCTTTTTCTTAAATAAGCCCCTTTAATATTTCATAAAAGAACAGTTCAGTTATGACGAACTCCTTTAGTTCTTTCCTGTCTGGGAAGCACTTTATCTGCTCTTCTATTCTAAATGATAGCTTTGCTGGTTAGAACAATCTTGGCTATAGGTCCCTGCTTTTCATGACTTTGAATATTTCTTGCCAATCCATTCTAGCCTGCAAAGTTTCTTTTAAGAAATCAGCTGATAGTCTTATGGGAACTCCCATGTAGGGAACTAACTTCTTTTCCTTTGCTGCTTTTAAGATTCTCTCTATCTTAAACCTTTGGCATTTTAATTATGATGTATCTTAGAGTGGGCCTCTTTGCATCCATCCTGTTTGGGACTCTCTGTGCTTCCTGGACTTGCATGTCTATTTCCTTCACCAGATTAGGGTAGTTTTCTTTCATTATTTTTTCAAATAAGTTTACGATTTCTTGTTCTTCCTCTTCTTTTTCTGGCATCCCTATGATTTGGGTATTGGTACATTTAAAGTTGTCCCAGAGGTTCCTAAGCCTCTCCTTGTTTTTCTGAATTCTTTTTTCTTCCTGCTCTTCTAATTGAATGCTTCTTCCTTCCTTGTGTTCCAAATTGTTGATTTGATTTGGCTTCAGCCTCTCCACTGTTGGTTCCCTATAGATTTTTCTTTAATTCACTTAGTGTAACCTTCATTTCTTCCCTTATGTTTTTGCCATACTGGATGAGTTGTTTGAGCATCCTGATAACCAGTGTTTTGAATTTGGCATCTGATAGGTTGGTTATCTTCATTTTGTTCAGTCCTTTTTCTGAGGTTTTGTTCTGTTCCTTCATCTGGGCCATATTTCTTTGTCTCCTCAGTTTGGCAGGCTCCCTGTGTTTGTTTTTGTGTATTAGGCAGAGCTGCTTTGACTAACTGTCTTAGTAGTGTGGCCTGTTGTAGAAAAGGTACCTGTAAATTGTGGAGGGTGAAGCCCTATGTAACCACCAGAGTGGGGCAACCCACTTGATGGCTGTGTGGATCTGTGTGGGAAGAAGGGCCCAGAAAGGGGACAATTCCACTTCCTGGCTTCTGGAGGTTTGCCCAGCATCTGCCCCACTTCTAATCACTTCACCCACTTCCCATATATGACCGGCATACTTCTAGCTATTGCCCTGATGGTGAATCCCATAGTGAGTGGGTTTGTGTGCATTCAAAGTCTGTGTTGGCCCTTTAAATGTACTCTTCTGAAAATCCATCAGTTTCTTCCACTGCCCCAAATCCCACTGGTTTTTATAGCCTGAAGTTGTGGCAACTTATCTTCCTGACACTGGAAACCTGGCTGGGTGGTCTGGTCTGGGGCTGAATCGATTGCTCCCAAGATATCCCTCCTTATTTTTATCCACCACATGTGTGGGACCTCCTATTCCACCACCACCACCTTTCTATGCCACACTGCATCTGTGGACTTCTCTGCCTACCTCTGTGACTCCACCCCTCCATTCCATCAGGATGAATGTGGCTTCTTTAAATCCTTGGTTGTCAGACTTCTATACAGCTTGATTTTCTGACAGTTGTGATTGATGTTTGTTTTGAGATATAGTTGTAATTCTCTCTGTGATTGCATGAAGAGGCAAAGTGTGCCTACCTACATTTCCACCTTGGTGCCATTTTCAAAGGTAGAAATCTCTTTTTTTCTCTTTGCATTGCTGGGGAGGGTGGGACAGATGCAGGCTAAATAGAGAGAATGAGAAATCAAGCATGGTCTTTGCTTTTCTAAGTGGTTATCTTCCTGAATGGGAGCTTTGACTCAGCAGTCTTATTAAGGTTAAGGTCTTTATTACCTGTAACCATAGTTCTGCTTCAGGACTAGTCTCTGATTGTGAAAATTATTTTCTGATTACATGATACCAGTGATAGACAATAACTTACACAATGGGAGAAATGGAGCCGCGTGTATATTTCTGAGAATTGGGAACAACAGCGCAAATAGCCCAGTGTATGTGCAGGGACTTTAGCCTAGTAGCTCTGACAACCTAAGCAAGTTATACCTTTTACTATAAGAAGATTTTTAGAACAATAAGTGTATGCTTTTTTCTAAACAAAACATGTAAAAAGGAAAAATAACTGACTAGATTTCTCTATTTATTCGGAATCATTAGTAGTTTGGCAGGAAAGAGAAGTTTTTTGAGGGGATGGGGTCATTTTTTTCTATGAGGTTAAAAATTAGCAAAACAGCATCTTGTTTCATTCTGAATCTGGCTGGTCTCTAAAAGGGTGAAGTCCTGTAAAGGTATGCATATTCTACTAACATGATCTATGGGGAAAAATGCTTTATGATGGTCATAAATCTCACAGCCTCTAAGAAAAAGTCCAGAGCAGGCACATGATGCCAACCAACTGACATATATAAATGATGCATTTTCTGCTACAGCCACAGCTCATCTCCATAATCCACACAACTGCTGAGAAGACAAACTGAGAAATGCAGTCTATCCAATTCCATGGCTACAACAAAATAAGCTG
This sequence comes from Sturnira hondurensis, assembly GCF_014824575.4. Lineage (NCBI taxonomy): Eukaryota > Metazoa > Chordata > Mammalia > Chiroptera > Phyllostomidae > Sturnira > Sturnira hondurensis. The sequence continues at coordinate 70,303 of NW_028082785.1, forward strand.
CAGTTAATCATTTATCAACCTTCCCAAATCATAAACCCAGAAAGTAAATACCAGCAATAGACTGCAATGACCTAAGGAATTTTGTAGGAAATCTTGCATTTATAAATAAAACTATAAACAACATCGAATACTGGTATCTGTGTGAAAGCATCAGTACTGTACACTCCTTTTATTTCACTAGAATTGTATTCTCAGAAATGAAGGTTCACTTAATAAGTGAAGCTATTATAGTTGTAAAGGAAGTTTTATTTAAACTTTTAGAAGCCAAATTTTCTTGAAAGGACCACCTAAATCCTACTTCAGTTGAATTTTGTAACCAGAGAAAAAAAGACTTCTATAAAATTTCAATTAATTTGCTTAGTCTGTAGAGTTAACAGTTTATGGTACACATGTCACATGTGATAGGAGATATTTGGCCTTTGGAGATGGAGACACCCATGTGAACATATGGAAGAGACTGCCATGACATCCCACAATCTCCTCCTTCCTCCCAATGTTTAATGCCCTTGTGAGACAGTGAACACTTAGGACCAGTGAGTAATGGTAACTGTCTACTATTCTTTTTACAGACTATAGGCTTTTGTCACTCTCCTTTTTGCACAACTCTAATCCTAATTTTTCCTCCTGTCATGCTGTTGCCCAAATCTGATTGTGCTCTTATTCCACACTATGGAAAATAAAAATGAAGGCTGAGATGCAAAGAAAGAAAAGTTGCTGACCTTTTTTAGGTACTCATTATATATACATTATATATTATATATATTATATATATTATATATATTATATATACACACACATATGCTATACCTCTTTGAAAGTTGAGATGATATTGCAAATCTTTTTTGCCCATGTAAAAAAGAGTATTTTAAATATGATTTTCAATTTTTATTAATATTTGACCTGCTTTCATTAACTTATATTTGGATAATTACGCTCTTTATATTTTTTGCTATCATAAAGAATTCTGGTTGCTATAACACTAATTTCTTTCCCTTACATTCCTCATCTAGCCCCACAACAGTAAATACAAGTTGTATATAATTTCAAATGTAAATGGAAGCTGCACTCCTTCTTTCTTTTCTGACTTTAAACTTTAAAGATACCGTCTGAACTAGAGCCTTGGTACTCAGTGGGGCCTATGGGCCAGCAGTAGCTTTTTCACCTAAGAGCCTGTTAGAGATGGAGAATCTCAGGCCCTGTCTCAAATTTACTGAATCAGAATGCAAACTACAACAAGATACAACATGAGAAAATCATAGAAATAGTAAAGTTAAATAAGAATGGCTTTGGTAAAACTCACCAGCTCACTAAAGGAACTAGAGAATATTATGTTAAGTGAAATAAACCAGGCAGTGAAAGACAAATACCATATGATCTCACCTGTAAGTGGAACCTAATCAACAAAACAAACAAGTAAGAAGAATACAACCAGAGACACTGAAATAAAGAAGAAACTGACAGTAGCCATATAGGAAGGGGGAGGGGGACAATGGGGGAAAGAAAGGGAAGAGTCGAGGAATCTGTATTAAGGGCCCATGGACAAAGACAATGGGGGAAGGAGGATTGAACGTGGAAGATGGGGGAGGGGAAAGTGGGGGGAGAATAATGGGGGAAAAATGAGAACAACTATAACTCAACAACAATTAATAAAAAAATAAAAATTTTAAAAATCACCATTATATTTCTATCTTTTTAATACATAACACATAAATGTCTGTTTTATGTGGTTTTAGGGGTACATATCTATTAGCAGGAATTGAATAATATGCATTGGAATTATAAACTCCAAATTCAAGATTAGGGTATTAAATGGCGGTTTCAATCAAGTTGATAATGTTTTGTTTTTTAGTTTTAATTGTGAATACTTGAATTATTCTTCATATTTTTTATACATAAAAAAGTTGGATAATAATTTTTTTTTCAAAATAATTACTCAAAGCTGTTTGCTTTTCCTTGCCTCCTTTGTTTTTCCATACAATGAGTCTATGTCCACTTCACCACACCTAGAGCAGGTTTGGTCTGATTATTAATCAGGCCCATGAATGTATCAGTCATGTCTGCAGAAACTTTTAATCTCTTTAAATGAATCCTCACATTCATTATTACACCGCTATATGAGGTAGCTACTTATATGAGATCCATTTATGTAAAATTAAATTAAGGAATTGATATACCTAATGATTTTCCCAAAGCATATGTATTTTATTAGAGGCATGATAAAGATTCAGTCAGAATCAGGTGTGCCCAATCTAAATTCTTGAATACATAGAGTATGAAAAGCAGTTTAGAGAGTAATTTTAAAGTCATACTGCCTAAGTCAGTATGGCAGTCATACTGCCATCTTAATACAAAATGTACTTTGTGATATATGATATAATTCACACCAAAATATATTATACTATAATATAATGCTTTACTAACAGTAGTTACCAAATGGTAAATTGATAGATTAGGGTATTTTCCTGAATCTCTGCTACTCACAGTGGGAAACTATTGAGTTATAGTGACCAGCCTGGCACACTATCTTTATCTTTGACAATATTTTGTACTGGTTCCCTCATATGCAGCTCTCCTCATCTCATAGTCTCTGCCTTTAACCTAATTGCCTCCATCATTTGGTGAAAACTGTAAATACCTTGGAGTCAGATGTCCCTGGGTCCAAATACTGACTCAAACACTTTCCAGCAATGACCTTGAACTGATCATCTTACCTATTGAGCCTCTATTCTTTTACCTGTTGTAGCAGATGCTACATGCTACCTATGCCCTGACTGCCGGTTCATGTGCATGTCTTACAGCTTCATGTTACAAGTGCCAATATCTTTCTAGCTGAGGGCTTTCTTGGACTACAGGAGCATGTTTGTGTGTGTTTGACCTGTACATGGAGCAGGCCTCAAGTGTTGGGTTGTTGATGTCTCCAAAAGCAGCCTTAAAAAAGTGGTGTGTGCAAGTTGTATCCTCATTCCTTAAAGTAACAACAAGGTACATTCAACAATATCTTAGTGCTCACATGGAGATGAAGCCTCAGTTCCCTACAATGGTGACCTACTCATTAACATACTTTCTTCCCTTCCCTTTTTGCCTTTTCTACTCTCCAGTGGGTTATTCAGTGGGATCACGCCCCAAATAAAATATTTACCCTTGAATCCTTATTTCAAGCTCGAATTCTGGAGGAATGCAAATGAAGACACCTATAACTATGAATAGTAATACTAATAATTACCACACAAAATTAATTGAGCATTTAAAAGTACATGAGACACTGTAATGAGGCCTTTACATGCATTCTCATGAGCTATTTGAGAAGATATTATTATCAACCTCATTTAACAGATGATATAACTGAATCACAGAGAGGAAGTAACTTGTCAAATCACACAGACTTGTACTGAGATGAACCAGAATTCTAATTTCAGAGCCTTGCACTCTTCAGTCATTGCATTATATTTTCAGCTGACTTAGTGGGAAAAAAAGCAAGAGTCTAGGATGGAAGAATTAACCAAACAAGCTTGTAAACCTTCTAATAATTTTTTTTTGCCACAAATGGAAAGAATGATTTAAAAACATTTTTTTATGGAGGTAGAGGGGCTGAGATTAGGATCACATTTGTATAATTGGAAGATCACATGAGGAAGGCAGGAGGGGACTAGTTAGAGGCTATTGCAATAACTTCAGGAATAGTTGACTTTACTAGGGCCATGGCAGCAGGAATGGAGAGAAGTGGATGAGTTTCAGAAACATATGAGAGATAATATTGGTTATACCAAATAATGTATGGCAAATGGTGATAAAAGGAGAGAAAGGCCTTAGAAACTTTCAGGGTTGTGACTTAAGTGACAAGGCAGTAAAAGTCACATTTACTGATATGTAAGTTTATTTGAGAGGTACAAGTAAATAAAATGCATTAACAGAGGATAAATATAGAGGCATTGCAGATGCACGGGTCATCTAACTTAGTCCTAGGATGTAATCAATGAAGAAAGAGAGATCTAGGAGAGAAGGAAGAAGATGGCGGCGGAGTAGGACAAAGGATTTCACTTCCCTTCATGCCCCGGAGTGAAACCAGGCTGCTCTGCAGAGGAGCACAGCGAACACACAACAGGGACCCAGCATATAGGAAGGCAGGACCCCAGAAAGTATAGCGGACACGGAATGACCAGAGGTTGAGGAGAGGAGACAAGGTACGAGGGAGCAGTGCAGAGGCTGCAGGCCCTTCGCCGGCATCGCCAGGGCCCTGGCAGGGCCGCCCTGATCTCTGAGAGCCGAGGGAGGGCAACAAGGACAACCCTATGAGAGAACTAGTCACCGGCATCCTCTCTAACCAGCAGGGTGCAGATTGGAAAACACCAGGAGAGATCGGTTTGCCTGTAGTGGCAGAGAGAGGAGTGGGCATTGGGAACCAAACCAGAGAGTTCTGATAACCCATGGAGTCAGGCTGTGGCTGCCAGTTTGGGGAACTGAGCGGTCCCAGCATTCCCAGTAGCCTGAGCCGGTGCTCCCACAGTCTCAGGGAGCTTCGGGACACTGGCAGTGACCCTGGAAGAGCATCAGTCACCAGATCCCTTGCTACCCAGCCAGGCGCAGACTGAGAAGCACCGGGAGTCCGGTTGTGGTTACCGGCTTGGAGATCTAGGAGTCTCCGTGCATTCCCAGTAGCGAGCATTCCCCGTAGTGCGCATTCCCGATAGCCGGGGACATGAGCTGGCGCTCCCACAGCCTGGGGTAACTGCAGGCTACTGGCAGGGCCCCCGAAAGAGTACCGGTTGCCAGCTCCATCCCTACCCAGCTGGGCTCAGACTGAGAAGCACCTGGAGTCAGGCTGTGGTTGCCGATTTGGAAGAATTGTGAGTTGCCCTGTATGTGCAGTAACAGCACTGGGAAAGGTCCAAGCCCAAGCCTGTGAGACCAGGAAAGCCTGGCTGGGAGTGCGTGCCCTCACGCCAGGCCAGAACTGGGAAGCCTGGGGAAAAACCTGCTCTCAGTGGGGCACGGGAGAGCGGCGCCATTCTGGATCTTGGGAGGGCACTGGCGAGACCAGCTAAGTTCACCAAGAGGAGAGAAAGGCCACACTAATAGCCCCTCAGGCTGCTGCAGCTAGGGAGACCAGAAGAAAAGGTTTGACCAGCTGGAAGCCAAAAAGAGGAGAAGGTGGAAGTGAAGAACACCAAGATACCTGCAGGAGAGTGCACCGCTGAATCTCACAGGCATCTTACCACAGAAGTTCACACCATAAACCCAGGAACCCAGAACAGATCACGTTAAGAAGCTGAAGCCAACAAGAAGAGCAACACAAACAATGGGAAGACAAAGAAACAATCCCCAAATGAAAGAAAAGGAGGAAGTCTCAGAAAGAACGTTAGATGAAATAGAGGCAAGCCAACTATCAGATATTGAATTCAAAGCACTGGTTATCAGGAAATTCAAAGAGCTTACAATGAGCTACCAGAAACTACAGGGGAGCTACAATGAACTCTCTGAAAACTACACCAACATGAAAAAGGAAATAGAAGCCATCAGCAAAGGCCAAGAGGAAATGAAGAATACAATTTCTGGTCTGAAGAACACAGTAGAAGGTATGAAGAATAGAATTGATATGGCGGAAGATCGCATAAGTGAGATAGAGGACAGGATAGAAAGAATCTCCCAGAAAGACCAAATAATGGAAAAGAGAATCAGAAAAAATGAGGAGAATTTAAGAGAAATGCAAGACAACATGAAACATAATAATATCTGAATAATAGGAATACCAGAAGGAGAGGACGAAGAACAAGGGATAGAAAACCTACTTGAAAGAGTAATAACGGAAAATTTTCCTAAGTTGAGGAGAGAGAAAGTCACATGGATTCAGGAATCCCAGAGACTCCCAATCAGGTGGAACCCAAAGAGGCCTACTGCAAGACACATCATCATTAAAATGGCAAACCTCCAAGACAAAGAGAAAATCCTAAAGGCAGCAAGGGAGAAAAAGGAAGTAAGATACAAGGGGGTCCCAATAAGGTTGGCTACTGACTTCTTGATGGAAACATTCCAAGCAAGAAGAGAATGGCAAGAAATATTCCCAGTACTGAGAGACAGAGGCCTACAACCAAGGCTATTGTACCCAGCAAGGCTCTCAATCAAGATAGAAGGCCAAATAAAGAGCTTCCAAGACAAAAGAAGTCTAAAACAATATGCCTCCACCAAACCAGCTCTACAAGAATTACTAAAAGGGCTGTGTTAGGAAAGCAAGGAAAAGAGAGAGATAGAGAGGAACACAGGTACACAAATGGCAATGAATAAGTACCTTTCAATAATAACCTTAAACATAAATGGATTAAATTCACCAATTAAAAGACATAGAATAGCTGAATGGATAAGAAAGCAGGACCCACACGTATGCTGCCTACAAGAGACCCACCTCGGGTCAAAAGACCACCACAGACTAAAAGGGAAAGGATGAAAACAAATTTTCCAAGCAAATGGACAAGAAAAAAAGCTGGGGTAGCAATTCTCATATCAGACAAAATAGCCTTCAAAAGAAGGGCCATAAAGAGAGACCCAGAAGGTCGCTTCATAATACTCAAGGGGAGAATCCACCAAGAAGATATTAGCATGGTAAATATATATGCACTCAACATAGCACCCAAATACATAAAGAAAATTCTGTACGACCTCAAGAAAGAAATTGACAGCAACACAATTATAGTAGGGGATTTTAACACCCCACGGTCTAAAATGGACAAATCTTCCAAACAAAATATCAACAAACATATTGCACCATTAAATGACACCCTAAACAAAATAGACCTAATTCATATATATAGAGCCCTCCATCCCAAAAAAGCTAAATACTCTTTCTTTTCAAATGCACATGTAACATTTTCAAAGACAGATCACATGATAGGACACAAAACGAGTCTCAGTAAATTCAGGAAAATAGAAGTCATACCAAGCATCTTCTCTGATCACAAGGGACTGAAATTGGAAACCAACCCTACAGGAAAAAACCCAAAACACTCAAAATCATGGAGACTGAATGGTATGCTATTAAACAACAAATGGGTCAAGATTGAAATTAGGGAAGAAATCAGAAAGCTTCTGGAAACAAATGAAAATGAACTCACAACAACCCAAAACCTATGGGACACAGTGAAGGCAGTCCTAAGAGGGAAGTTCATAGCAATACAGGCCTACCTAAAGAAGATAGAAACATTTCAAACAAACAACCTAACCCGACGCCGGCAAGAACTCCAAGAACAACAACAAAGACAGCCCCAAGCAAGTACAAGGAAGGAAATAACCAAGATCAGAGCAGAATTAAATGACATAGAGACTAAAAGCACAATTCTAAGGATCAATGAATCCAGGAGTTGGTTTTTTGAAAAGATAAATGAAATAGACAAACCTTTAAGTAGGCTCATCAAGAAAAGAACAGAGAGGACCCAAATAAACACAATCAAAAATGAAAGAGGAGAGATTACAACTGATACCACACAAATAGAAAGGATTGTAAGAAATTACTATGAAGAACTTTATGCCAAGAAATTTGAAAACCTAGGTGAAATGGACAAATTTCTAGAAAAATATAATCTTCCAAATCTCAATGAAAAAGAAGCAGAAAACCTGAACAGACCAATAACAGCAAATGAAATTGAAGCAGTAATCAAAAAACTCCCATCACACAAAAGCCCTGGACCAGACGGTTTCACAGGAGAATTCTAAAAAGCTTTTAAGGAAGAGCTAACCCCTATTCTTCACAGACTATTCCAAAAAATCCAAAAGGAGGGAAAAGTCCCCCAGACATTCCTGCAACTACGAACCAAAG
>NW_028082785.1:78227-188065 GCF_014824575.4 Sturnira hondurensis
AAAAACAGGCACATAGACCAATGGAATAGAACAGAGAGCCCAGAAATAAACCCAACTCTCTACAGTCAATTAATATTCGACAAAGGGGGCAATAACATAAAATGGAGTAAAGACAGCCTTTTCAACAAATGGTGTTGGGAGAACTGGACAGCTACATGCAAAAAAATGAAACTTGAGCACCAACTTACACCATACACCAAAATAAATTCAAGGTGGATAAAAGACTTAAATATAAGCCGGGAAACCATTAAAGCCCTAGAGGAGAGCATTGGCAAGAAAATCTCAGATAATCCACGCATGAATGTTTTTACTGATACGTCCCCTAGAAAAAGGGATATAAAGGAAAGAATAAACAAATGGGATCTCATCAAAATTAAAAGTTTCTGCATGGCTAAGGAAAACAGTATCAAGATACAAAGAGAAGTAACAGCTTGGGAAAACATATTTGCCAATGCTACCTCAGACGAAGGTTTAATCTCCAAAATATACAAAGAACTCACTCGACTCCACTCAAAGAAGACGAGCAATCCAATTAAAAAATGGGCAAAGGACTTGAACAGACATTTCTCCAAGGAGGACATACAGAGGATCCAGAAACACATGAAAAGATGCTCGATATCACTAGCTATCAGAGAGATGCAAATTAAAACCACAATGAGATACCACTTAACACCAGTCAGAATGGCTATCATAAACAAAGAAACAAACAACGAGTTTTGGAGAGGTTGTGGGGAAAAGGGGACCCTAATTCACTGTTGGTGGGCTTGCAGACTGGTACAACCACTATGGAAAATAGTATGGAATTTTCTAAGAAAACTAAAAATGGACGTGCCTTTTGACCCAGCAATTCCACTCTTAGGAGTATATCCTAAGAGCCCTGAAACAGCAATCCAAAAGAACCTATGCACCCCGATGTTCATAGCAGCACAATTTACGATAGCCAAGAGTTGGAAGCAACCTAGATGCCCATCGGTCAATGACTGGATCAAAAAACTATGGTACATTTACACAATGGAATTCTATGTGGCAGAAAGGAAGAAGGAACTGCTACCCTTTACAACATCATGGATGGAACTGGAAAGTATTATGCTGAGTGAAATAAGCCAGGTGGTGAAAGACAAATACCATATGATATCACCGTTAACAGGGATCTAAACAAAACAAACAAGCAAGCAAAATATGACCAATGGCACTCAAATACGGAACAGGCTGACAGGATCCAGGGGGGAGAGGGGAGAGAATTATAGGGGAAAAGGGGATGGACTCACATGAACAAGTATAAAGGACACATGGACAATAACCAAGGGTAGGGGGCAGAAATGGGAGGGAGGTGGGGAGCATGGGGCAGGGGGTGGGCAGGGTTGGGAATATAAGACAGAAAGCTGTACTTGAACAAGAATTAAATAAAAAATTATTTTAAAAAATAAAAGAAAAAAAAAGAATTAGAGATCCTACCATTCTACCATATTTACTTTATTTAAATGATAAACTCCATGCTGTCACTTGAAAAAAAAAAAGACATCTAAAGTCAGAAATAAGGAATGAAGAGGTGCTAGCTATCTAGCATCCATCCACATTTGACATATATCTGAGCTACGTTTACAGCCCAGGTGGGTCACCTTTTGGGAGTTGTTTCTCTCACCATTTTTCACATATTATGATCTGATGGTAACTTATTAAAAGTTTAAGTGCACTACCACACCTTAAAATATCTAGATAGTGTTAAACATATAGACCTTAATAAAATTTCATGTAGCCATTCATCCCTTCCTCCCCTCCCTCTGCTTCTACCTTCTCCAGTGACATTCTAAGTATACACTAAGTTCACACTTTACATGAAAGTTAAAATACCAGGAAGATACTGACAAATATCAGGTAAAAGTCTCTCAAAAATCTTTAATTACACACTTCAGGTAGAAATCATAGTAAGAAGTGTTTGCCAGCCTACTCTTTCTATCATAAAGTCTCAGAACATTTATAGTTTATTCTTTAGAATAGAATTCTACATTAGTAGAAATATGGGCTGTTCTGATCAGTGAGGTATGTGCCCACAATATAACCTGGCTTTTCCTGTTCTGAGGAAATTCCTAAATGCCAGTACAGAGACCTAAACAGAATTTCCAGATGTGCTAAGACAATAGACCAGTATATGTTTGGACCATGCCCACCATAGGATACGTTTCAGTTATGGGCACCCCCAGAAGCAACCACTTTTCAAAATTCACACTTCAAAATTCATTATCAATCAATTCCTAGGCAATTTGTTTATTATACTAGTGTAGTAGACAAAATAATGGTGCCCCCAATGTATCCTAACACCAAGTACCTGTGAATATGGTACCTAAAATGGCAAGAGGACTTTGAAGATGTGATTAAGGATTTTTGGCATGGGGCAATCACCCTGGGGCTTAATTTAACTATGAGCATCCTAATAAGAGGAAGGTGGAGGAAAAGAGTCAAAGATAGAAAGTACCAGGGTGGAAGCAAATGGGAGGTAAGATGCTACACTGATAGCTCTGAAAATATAGGAAAGGGCTACAGGTCACTGAATGTAGTGGCTTCTAGTAGCTGGAAAGGACAAGGAAATGGACTTTCCCCCAGAGTCCCCAGGAGTGCAAGCCTGGAACACCTTGGTTTTAGCCCAGTGAAACTGATTCCAGACTTCTGACTTCCAAAACTATAAAATAATAAATTGGCCCTGGCAGGTGTGGCTCAGTGGATTGATTGCCAGCCTGTGAACCAAAAGGTCACAGGTTTGATTCCTAGTCAGGGAACATGCCTGAGTTGTGGGTCAGGTTCCCCATTTAGGGGCATGCAAGAGGCAACCAATTGATATGTCTCCTGCACATTGATCTTTCTCTCCCTCTCTTTCTCCCTCCCTTCCCCACTATCTAAGGAATAAATAAAGAAAAATCTTTTAAATAAATAAATAGGTGCTATTTCATGCAGTTAAGGTTTTTCTTATTTGTTACAGAAACAACTATAAACTAATAGAATAACAAACAACATTATCATGCATAACAGACCTTAAATGTGATACCAATGCTAGTATTCCTACACACAGAACTAATATTAAAATTACATAGAGGGACCATAATTATAATGAAAGGGGAGTGGGCAGAGCTAATACTCAAGTTGCAGCTAAGGCTTTCTGTAGGACAGTAATGCTGCATTTAAGGAAGAGTATGCATTGCAGTAATACGAAAACCTTATACCAGCAGTTTGAGAGGAAATAAAGGCAGCATACACAAATGCTTCAGGATGTTAGAAAAGCTGGATGATGAAAGGAAGATGGAACCCAACTTCCAAAATCCATGACTACGATGTCTTTAGAAGGAAATAGGTTTTTCTGACATGAGAGAAAGGAAACATAAAATTGTGCTGAGGTAGGGAAAGGAGAGCAATTTTGTAAGGAAAGAGATACAGACTTGGAATGACTAAGATGGAAGTGCTATCAAGGACACTGAAAGACATAAGACATAAGCAGCCTGTCATGTGTATTGCACAGTTAAACTGCCAAGGTTTTCTGGAGGAGCCATAACCAACAAACCCTTTCCTTTGATGACCCTAGCTGCCCATGGCAGAATAACCCCACCAGTGCAGGCTGCCAGGTAACCAGTCACTGACTCAAAAAGAAAACAAAGTTTTCTCCTTCCCAACTTTGCAGTGCTCTCTTGCTTCTTTTACTTATTTAAATATTGCTTTTGCCTTTCACAGATGAAATCAGTGTGTGCACTAGATTCCCTAGCATACACATAAAATATCATGCTGATAATTATATATATGTCTGAGTCTTTCTTTGACAGGAAGACTGAGATGAGATAGAGAGTATAGAGGGAAGCTTTGACTGAGCAGGCCTGGGTTAAAGCAGGACACACTCCAGATCCCTGACGGAGATGATTATAATCCTCTTTAGTCGCAGAGCCTCCGAAAATAGGCTTCCAGTGTTCAGTTTCCTGTTCAACTCAAAATGAGCAGAGAGTTGACTTGGAAGTGGAGACTGTACAACTTCATTACCCTGAAAGGATGAAGTCAGGATTCACCTGCCCAGGGAAACAATTCCATGCTGCTTTTAAGACAAATGCACCATTTTGTTTTAGAACTGGTTTAGCTTTATCAAAAATTGCAGATTTCCCATATACCACACATTCCGCCTCTCCTATTATATTACATCTTTTTTTATATATATATTACATCTTAAATGACATTTGTATGGTATACAATGTCCAGCAAAAATAAGGCCTGCTTGAGTGTGGTCATTAGGGTAATAATGTGGGTGTAATATTTTATAGTTTTAATTTGAACATTTCACCTAAAATATCATATGATGTGCTTGAGTGTGGTATTGTTATGTTACAGAATGACATCCTTTAAATTTCTTAAGAGGAGTTTTATGGCACAGAATGTGATTCATCTTAGTAAATATTCCAAGTGAGTTTTAGAAAAATATGTATTCTACTGTTGTTGGAAGGAGTAGTCTATAAATGGCAGTTACATAAAGTGATTAATGATATTCAGGTCAATTTTATCTTTACAGATTTTCTGCTTCCTTGATCTATCAATTGTTAAAAGGAAGGCCCTGAAAACTCCAACTACAAATAGTGGATTTGTTTATTTCTTCTTTTACTTCTATCTGTTCTTATTTTATTTCTATTTATACTTATTTATTAGGTGGTCACAGTCAGGCTATGTTGAATATTAGCTGTAGGTACTGGGAGTTTAAAATTCCTCTAAATGTCCTTATTTTTGCCTTTCTTCTTGACTTAGCCTTTCTTAATAACTTGTCCTCAAAAAGAGTCTGCATCTTGCAGCTTTCCTAGATATAATTAACTGGTACCAAATTGGAGTCCTGTTGGAACTGTCACAAGCCATGGGAGAGGGGAAGTGTTCTATAATATTAGGATTAAATTTCCCTGATTTAGTGAGACTGTGTCTCTGAGAGGTGCTCTTCCCAAGTGTTTCTCAATGTCATAGCTTTTATTCTCTCGTTAGGTGAGACAAAAAAAAGAAACCTACGTGGGGCTGCATTGGGAGATATGCCATTCCCCTACCTTGGATAAGACTCACAAACTTTTACTCTAGAGAGTAAGAATTTGTTATGGATACTGCTTTGAAGTATGTCACTATAAATCTCTCCCCTGCCCCTCTCAGAGCCCAGAGTAGTTCTTCTATCTTGGATCTTCATTGTGAGAACCTGGTGGGATTTCTAAAGGTTAAATCCATGAAAATGTAGGAGGATCCCAAGCCTATGGTCCCTAGGCCTTTCTGACTCCCAGGCTGGTCTAGACTCAGCTTCAGAAAATTCCTCAAAATTGCCCTTAACTTTTGATGATTCCAGTGGCTCTCGCTCCAGGTAACCAAACCTTGATTCTTGATGCCCTTGATTTTGACTGTCTCGCCAAATTTGTGGATAGAAGTTTTCTCTGGGACTTCATTTCTCTTATGGGTCCAGGAAAAATCATTGTTTTCAGTTTGCTCACCCTTTCCTTATAGTAAGGTTTGGAGTGATCACTTCCAAGCTCTTTACATGTTTTATCTGAAACCAGAAGTGCTCCCATTTCTTTTGTTGTACAAAGTACTGTTATTGAGCCAAGTCTTATGTAGAAGATAAAAATAATAAACAAATGCCTACTTAATGCAAATCACTGACTAAATCTATTCATAAAAATAATCATTATCTACCAACCAATCAGAAAATGCCATCAATAGTCTTATTTTAACAGTAATGGGCAGTAGGAGAGTCGAAGTCTCTAGATAGCTCAAATTGAACATGTGGAGGTTGTAAATAGAGCAACATGGAAGGGGTTTGATGCTGATCAGGGGTAAGAATGCAGGAGAGACAACCTAGATACAAAGGAAGTGAAATCTTATGATATTGTTGTTTTCTGTAGATTTGACATAGTTACATTCAACTGGGGACAGCTGTTTGTATAGAAAATATGAGGCTGCATAATTGAGCAGATAAATATTATGGAATCATATTTCATTTAATATATTCTATAGAGATGCTTAATTCAAAGATGACCTCATTCATCCTTTTACCATTTATTAAATAAAGATTTTTTGCTGAGTGCTTATTATGTATCAGGTACTATTCTAAATATCAGAGATACAAAACTGAAACAAATTATATGGTATTTCAGTTATTATGGAGCATACATTGCAATATAAACAAATAATTTAAGTTTTTAATTAATCATAAAATACATAAAGAATAGAAAGTCATGGTGAAATGGTCAGGGAAGGCTTCTATGAAAATGCGGCTGAAAATTTCAAAAATGGGAATGTACATGTCATGTGCATATCTAGGGGAAGAATATTCCAAGAAGAGGGGATGTCAAGTGGTAAAGTCTTAGTTGAAATGAGCTTGGAAAATTAGCAAGAAGGTCATTGTGGCTTGAGTGGAGTGAACAAAGGAAAAATCTTATAAAGCGTTCTGCATTGGATTCCACCCTGGGAGGGTGTTTCTCCCACATCACCAACAATTTTCTAGATACCAGCTGGGTGGCCCAGAATTCATACTCAATTCTCACACTATCTTCCTGGAGATAGCTTCAGATTCCACAGGTTAAGCTTTCAGTTCTACAAGACTGCTCTTCCACTACCCCTTCAGACACTGATTGCAGACCCAGGTTATCACTTGTTCTTCTGATAAAAAGCCTATAGATTAGAGATTCCAACAACCTTTTCCTTGGACTTCAGGTGCTAATCAGTAGCCTGGGTTGTTACCTGTACTTCTAAATGAGTGCTGTAAATCAGAGGTTGCCAAAAACCCCGCCTCAGGTTCTAAGTTGCTAGCATGGCTCACAGCACTCAGAGAAATATTTTACTTACCAGATTACTGTTTTATTATAAAATAGTATAACTCAAGAACAGCCAGATGGAGGATATGAATTAGGGCAAAGTATGGAGAAAAGGCTCAGAGATTCCATGGCCTCTCTAGTGCATCATCTTTCCCCAAATCCTCATGTGCTCACCAAACAGAAAGCTGTCTGAACCCATCCCTTTATGTTTTTATAGAGGCTTCATTGCATAAATAGGATTGTGTAACTCATTAGCTATTTGCTGTTGAATTCCATTTCCAAGGCCTCTCCCTTTCCTGAGGTCAATAAGCAGGACTGAAAGTTCTAGCCCCTTTCCACAGACAACTGCCCCCACTTTTAGATGCTTTCCAAAGCCACTACATTACCATAAAAAAGACACACTTACAGTTTCCATCACAGAAAATTCTGAGGGTTTTAGGAACTCTCTGCCAGAAATGGAAACAAACACCATATATATATTCACACACACATGCATGTGAGTACATGAGTACTTTTATGAGATATTTTATTTATTTTTATTTTTAGAGATAGGGGAAGGGAGGGAAAAACAGGGAGAGAAACATCATGTGAGAGAAACATCAACAGTAAGCTGCCTCTCACAGACCCCCACATGGGGACCAAACCCACAACCCAGGCATGTGCCCTGACTGGGAATTGAGTCAGTAACCTTTTGCTTTGCAGGATGATGCCCAACCAACCAAGCCACACTAGTCAGAGATGTATCTAATTATTTCAAGTAGGCTCTTAAGGCAAGCAGAATATACCACCTCATTGGCATAAGGATTATGCAAAGAATATGCCTGTTTGGCATAGGGGTTAATTTAAACTGGTTATTTTTAAGATGCATCGGATGTAGTAAAAGCTCTGAAAACTGACTATTGTTACTCTCTGTAAGACATATTTACATTAATAAGGAAAATCTCCATTTGTAAAGGTGCCTCCTTCTGCATATCAGGAAAAAGAATGACTACAAATCTCTAGAAACACATCAGTGCATAACAAAGATTTAAATGTCCATAACCATCTAACCTTCTTTATTGCACTTTGCCTCATAACCTTCCATAACTGGTCTTCCCCCCACTGACCCCCAAACACCTTTTTGTCTTTAGACGAAGATGGTATTTAAAGCAGTGGCTTATGCCATTCTGGGGAGTTGCTCAGTTTTCCTGGATCTCTCACATGTATACAGGAGGTATACATGTTATTAAACTTCTGTTTGTTTTCCTCAGGTTAATCTATCTTTTGTTTAATAAGGAAAACATCACAGTGAAGCACTCAATGGATCAAGGTTTTGTACTTACAAGAGCAGAGCAAGATCACCTTCAATGGTCGGCCTCAGTTCCCTGTGGCCAGCAGGCCTCTCTCAGTAGTGGCTAGATGCGCAGAAGTTTAAGTCTAAGAAATCTTGTCCCCTCCCCTCAGAAAGCAGATACAAAAGTGGGGTTGATCAGGTGCCTTATGATGCACAGACCTTCAGCACAGACAAAAGAGTACTCATCAAGTTTGAAACAAGAAAAAATATTCCCACACAAGATGATAAGATGGGCACAGGCTGTGAGAACACTATCTCTTGGTGAGGAAATGATTTAGGTCCAAGACCCATTGTCACACAGCTGAAGGGGAGTGGAAAGACTGTGTGCAGGACACTGCATTTGCCAATGGTGTAAATAATGGGGAAGAGAAGATAAGATGAGACATTGTATATTTTCATCATGTACTATATATTTATGAGACTCAAGTGAAAAAAATGCTGAAGTTTTAGAAAATAAAATGTGGTTGCTGGTTACACAGTAATATAAAATCAAGAATTCTGGCCATACATTAAAAGATCATTCAAAAATATAACTGAAAAGATTAGCATTAAATAGTAATCCATTGGTGGTGATGGATAAATGAACTTAAATGCCATTGAACTGTACACTTTATAATTGGATTAAACAGTGAGTTTTATGTATATATATTTCTATGTATTTACCACAATAAAAGAGAATGAGGATAATTTTAAAATAAACAAATAGGAATCTATAATATAATGAGTCAAGAAATATATTTATCAAGGAAAATGTAAGATTTATAAAAAACAAAGATTCCACTGAAAGACCTAAAACAATTTTAGGTAAATTGAAAGAAATACTAAGCTGTTAAAAAGTTAAATAACAAATATATCTATTCTTCTTAATTAAAATATAAATATATGAAAATTAAAATTAGAGCAACCAGATGATATATAATTTTAACTTAACAAAGTGATATAAAGTTATTCTGGAAAAGGTTTCATTCAAGAATATGCTGCAGAAATATGAAAAATAAGATTCATGAGGCAAAAAATGATTGTATGAAAGGCAGACAGAGCAATGGTACAAGAAATCCAGTCCAGATCAATGTACACTTACAACTTTCTTTTTAATCCAACCTTCCAAGTTTCCTTTTAAATGGGGGTATTCATCCCATGGACATGTAGTTTAACAATTTATGTTCCTGGTTTTGTTCCTATCATCTCACTTTATGCTTACAAATTATTTTTTTATTGTTTTTCTAATGTTTACTGCATTGTTACATTACTATTAACTCTATTTTGTTAATTGGACATCATACTGGCTCTCCTCATCATTCTACTAGTATTAGTTTTCTACCTTCTAAGCTCAAAATCAAACACATGTGTATCTTAAAATATAAAGAAAATGCTGACCATGTTTCTTGACTTACCCCCTACTCCAGGAAGATGAAACATTTGAGCATTTTTACTTTCTTTAATGCTTCATACTCCAACAACCTGCTTAGAATGCTTTTACTTAACTCCTTTCTTGCTCGCTCACTGCTAGGTTTTAATAAAATAGTTCCGTATTCTTAATACCTGACTATGATTAGTCCCTTCTTTGCAGCATTCCTCTTCTAAGAATCGTTACTTCTAAGTTTCTTCCTTATTATTCATATTTCAACTCTTCATTCCAAGTATCACAATTCAATTAGATATAAAAATGGCTAGGTCATTGTTACAAAGCCAAGTGTTGGAAGCAACCTAAGTGCCCACCAGTAAATGGGTGGATAAAAAAACTATGGTACGTTTACACAATGGAATACTACCCAGCAGAAAGAAGGAGCTCCCACCCTTTGTGGCAACTTGGATCGAACTAGAGAGCATTATGTTAAATGAGATAACTAGGGAGTGAAAAATACCATGTGATTTTACCTATAAGTGGAACCTAATCAACAAAACAAACAGCAAGCAAAATATAACCAGAGACATTGAAATGAAGAACAAGCTGACAGTAACTGGGGGGGGGAGGAGGGAGGGGGTAATGGGGGGAAAAGTGGGAAGGGTTTTCAGGGAACATGTATAAAGGAAACATGGACAAAGCCAAAGGCAGATAGGATCAGGGGTGGGAGGTGGGAGATGACTGGAGTTGGGGAGAGTGGTGGGTAGGAAATGGAGACAACTGTACTTGGAGCAACAATAAAAAATGTGAAAATTCATTAATTAATATATTCTGGAATAAAATACAAAAAAAATGAAACTAAAACCATATCTTAACCCATGTTTCCCAGAAAGCTACTAGTTTGGAAGAGAAATAAGTCCCAAGAAGCAGAAGTAAGCAATAAGAAGAACAAAACAGGGAAGGAGAGCCAAGATGATGATATATTAATGACGTGGTCACAGCTAAGTGCAACTAATCACTCTATCCTATGGGATTGTCTTCTGACAAGGTGTTTAATCACATCTCAGATCAATCCCACTTGGAGAAGAAGGATGAGGAGTGGGAAAATATACCCTTCATTTCCCATGTCCTGTCATCTAAGTTCATCCCATGTGCACATGCATGGCCATAGAGCAAAATTCCATAACATTCCACATCTTGGCACCAACTTGGAACCCCAGGTTTAGCAGAGGCAAAGTGTTATTGGTGCCTGCTTGAAAATGCTAGAAGGCTACTAACTGGTTGTGCAGTGACTGGAACAAGAAATTATGAGGTTGACAGAATCCAAAGTGGTTCATAAGAAGTATCTTATAAAGACACTAGATAACATTTTACACCTGTAGGACCTGCAGAAATTGAAATCTGGCAACATCTACTGTTGGAAAGGTTATAAAAACAATGGTATTATATATTGCTAGATAGGTATCCATCATATGTGCTTGTAAGGTTAAATACTAATCATAAAATAAAAATAACTTTCTCAGGTGCCAAAAAGGAAAGAAACGTGCCACCTTTCAAAACATCTTCATTAGAAAACTTAAAATTGTAAATTATTTCTCTGTTTCTTTGACCTGTATGTAAATCTTTTCAACACCTAAATAAGCCTCTTTACAGCTTTACAGTTTTTATATAAAGCTCCTTAAAGCTTTACAATTTCTCCCCAGGACCAGGGAGCCAAGTCTTTGAAATATAATCATCAAAGAGGATAATGTCTTCATCTCCTTTTTCCTTCCTTCCTTCCTTTCTATTTTTCCTTCTTCTTTCTCTTTCTTTCTTTGATTCAATCTTTATTGTAATTTTTCCAATACGTTTTAGTCCCTTTATACTCCCCTCCGCCAGGCAATCACCACACTATTGTTCATGTTCATGAGTCTTTTTTCCCTTTTGCTCAATCCCTTAATCCCCTTACCTCCCCAACCTCTACTAGCTGTTTTCTGTGGGAAACTGGGAGCCTAACTTCCACAGGAGCCTTGTTCCAAAACTACCTCCTGTAATATAGAAATTTCCTTTTTTTCTGGATAAAACCAATTAGCTAACCCACATGGTCACCCCAACTACCTGTACATTTAGGATGAACTATGTGTGACAAATGTTGCTGTCAAATCCTTTTACCTGAGGACTGGTTATTTTCTCTCTTGACAATGTGAATGTAATGGATTGTATCTACTTGGCTATATACAAGGGTGAGATTTTTTTCCCCATTTTTGCAGTCTTTTTAATGAATTGCCTATGATGCACACCACTTCCTGGCTTGACATTTATTCAGTAATAGAACTGTTCTCTTTCTCTTCTACCTTTGTTAGAGAAGTTTTCTGGGTTAGTAGGAGATTTTGTTTTTAATTATATTTCCCTAACATGTTCTTATTTTAGATTTAGGTTTTAAGTTCATGAGTATTCATTATACCATTATAGTTTATAACTTACAAATATGCAAACATACACACAAAGATATATTCATTCTAATGCACCAAATAATATTTAATATGTGCAAAATATGTTAAAATATACCCAACTATTAAATGTTTACAACAAACAGAAAAAATTAAATTTTACAATCAGAGAAAATTTTAAAACTAAAAGTAATTTGGAAGTGAAATTAAGTAAATCTCATTGATAAAATGGAAATTTCTCATTTCTATTTGTCCCTTTCTTCTAGTAAAATGCCAAATCATTGAATATTTTAACAATTGAAATTAATTCATGCCAAAATAGAATGAAAGTTATAACTCCAAGCAACATTTTATATTTTTTGTATTTACAGCACTAAATGTTATACCTTGTTTAAAACATTAGGTCTATGTTTAGAATTAGTAGATCCATTATTTTTGTACTTATATGGAATCTTAAAGCAAAGCTCTTAAAAACATTCTAGTATAAGTTTCATACTTGTTTATTGCCGATTACATTGATGGAAATAAGTCTTTCACTATCTCAAATGACATCTTACATGCTGTCAACCAGATAAAAATCAAAATCTGGGTCAATTGTTTAATGCTTACCAAATAACCAGATAAATACTACAACGTAGATAAAATATTGGCACAATTTAAAAACTATTATTTACTTGAACATTTGGAGGATTTGGCATAATGTAGTTAGTAAGTCAATAGTGATCGATGAACAAAACACACACCTTTGACTCCTGGTTCAATGTTATATGACATGGCAGCTAGTAGTATTAAATTAAAAATATCTTTTAAAAATTATTTTGAAAAAATAGGTAAAGGACACTCATTTCATAACAAGAAAAATAAAGGAGAAATCTAAAATGACAAGCAGGAGAATAAATAGAAAACTTAGGATGTGTTCCATTTTAAAAACTACTTCCTAAATATGAACAAAGTAGACCACACAATTGAACTAAACATCAATGGCAAAATGTGCATTTTTTTGATGACTATAAAATGCAAAGTATTGAGACTTTGTGAGCTGTTTCCTTTTACTCAGGTACCTCACATTTCCTACATTGCTGTTTCAAAATTTGATTCCAAAAAACATTTCACTTTGGTAACTCAAGCTATAGAGTACAAATGTACCACAGCTTTTTTTATCCACTTATCTACTAATGGGCACTTGGGATAAAAAAGTTGTAGTACATTTATAGAGTGGAATACTACTCAACCATAAAAAGAAGAAAACTTACTTTTTGTGACAGCATGGATGGATCTGGAAATTATTATGCTAAGTGAAATAAACCAATCAGAGAAAGACAAGTACTACATGATTTCACTTAAATATGGGATCAAATTAACAAAATTAATTAGCAAACAAAATAGAAACAGAAGCATAGGTCTATAGAACAGACTGACAGCTGTCAGAGGGGAGGCTATTTGGGGGGCTGGGTGAAAGAGGTGAAGGGCTGTGACATATAGACACAGACAAAAATATGGAGATATCCAGAGGGAAAGGGGGGTGGGGAGTGGATGTGGGTAAAGGGGAAATAAATGGGGATGGAAGGACACAACTTCGGGTGGTGAGCAAAGAATGCAGTGTGCAGATGATGCTTTATTCGGTTTTATACTTGAAACCTGTACGGTTTTATTAACCAATGTCACCCCAATATACTCAATAGAAAAAAGCTGTACGGTGAATTATATCAGTGTGTTACCACTACTCCTGATATTACTCATTGAGATACACTACCTCGTAATTAAAAGAGCACCAGCCTTAGAGTTAGAAGATTGTGCATTTTAATTCCCATTATGCCACTAAATTTGCAGTGGGTCCTGGACAAAATTCATTTACTTTTCTGAACTTGTTTACACTCTGGAAAGGAAAAGTAAATAGGGTCCACTTTATAGCAATATTGTGAAAATTAAATATAATGTTGAACTATGTAAGAATTCAATCAATGGTAGCTAGCAATATTTTTGCTTTACTAACACTATTGTTACCTATATTCTTATTTCTATCTTTAGTTATTGCAACATTGGGCACATTATATAGTCTCTTGTTGCCACAGTCTCCTATATGTAAAATGGGAATAATAGCCATATGTATTTGTTAGGTAGCAGCTCGGAATGAGCAGCCAGAGGGGAAATAAAGGCAGGGACCCCACCACTACAATCTAACAAAGAACATAACACAGGAGGCCAGAAGCAAAGAAGACATGTCTCACCGTCTAACTCAGCAGTCCTGAGCTCAGTTTAGTAAGAACCCCCGGTGTCCTGAGCATCACAAGCAAAACAGCACAGGAGGAGGGGAGAGTCCTTGAAACTGTGCTGAGGAAAGGAGCTCCTGTAACAATCTTACTAAGATTGCTGGGTGTCCTGAATGCCACAAGCAGGAATTGTACAGGAAGGCGGGTAGTCCTTGAGATTCTATGCTGAGAAAGCAAGCTTCTGTAACAATTTCACTAAGACAAAGAACCTTTACTAACTGAGAAAGATAGCCTTTGTAGTCGTACATTGTTCCCAAAGGGGGGTGGGAAGAAGAGGGAATCTAGAAGCCAGCTGAAGTATACAATCCCCCAACCCCAATACCTGATGTACTTAGATTAGTTAGGTATCCAGTTTTAGCCTCAGCTCAAATGTATAGAATAAACTCACTAACTTAATAACAAACTTACTAACTTTCTTTCCTCTATATGTGGGACATTTAGAGTTGCTGGGTGCCTGCTTGTAGTTCCATGCTAGTATGCATTTCACAAATAAACGTTTTAGTTCATTTCTACTATATGTGATTGTCTCTCACTTGAGTTATTTGCTTGCGAGCAAGACAAGAACCAAGATGTGGGAGAAAGGCCTGACTCCAGTCTCTCTCTCACTATCTGTAACATATTCACTGGCTACTGTGAGGGTTAAATGAGTTAATATATGTAAATCACACAGCAGAATACCCTGCATACTGTGAATGTCATATAAATGTTAACCATTATTAATAGTATTAAAGGAATTATATTTCATAATCATCAGTGAACAGATTGGGGGGTCAATATTTGAGGTGTATAAAAAGGCAAACACCACAAATGCTAATCTGTTCTGCTCACACATAAGACTGATTTCAATGGCCAATTCTGTAGTGTTTAATTCCTGCAGCAATATAAAGAAATATGTCCTCTCCTAGATCATAATAACCAGATGAAACAGAATAGAAACACATTCAAAACCAGAGACATGAACATATCTTGTGATTTCAAGTCTAAATGTGAAACACAAATGTCTAAATGATAGCAATACACAATTACAATTACTAAAACTATTTTGAAGGGTTTGACAATGATGCCAAGACCTGACCACCCAGGAGATCATACCAGAAGACCCTAGTAAAATATTTTAATTTACACCCCTACAGATATCCTGTTACAAGCCCACCCCACCCCCTGCCAGGGGGCCTTCCAACCTCTCTTTCCTGTCCCTTCCAAGTAAATTAGGAATTGCCATGCTGACAAGTGAAAGTAAATTGTCTTTCCCCATGTCAGAGTCTCAGGATCCCTGGTTTAAAGTCATGATGCTTCTTGCCTTTAGTACTTGGTAGACATTTTCTTTAATATTATTTATTAGTGTCTATTCTCATCACAATAATTATACTCTAAGTATACATAAATCATTGTTAAAAGGGAAACATTCAGAAAACACTTGAAGATGAAAACCTTATGGAGATAGGATTAAGCTGACTTGATCCCAGTTGAGATTTCATTTCAGAGTTTAATGAGGCTTTTCTTCACTAGATCTATAATGTGTTCTTTGGGGTAGATAAGAAATTATATACCTCACAATAATTGACATTGAAAGGGAATTCTATTTTTACAATTATAGAGCAAAGCTTTCACTGAATGATCAAGAGTATTGGCAGATAGTCAATTTAAACTTCTCAAATTAACAGATAATAGTTAATAACTTAATATGAAATTCAAACAGGATATGTGGAATCATAAAATATGTGTGTTTCTTTTTTATCTAAATTTTCTGGGAGGAAATTAATATTATCATTACTTATTAAGATAAAGGAATATGACATGCATCATTTTCCTATTGATGGATTGTCCCAATGTAGGTCTTCTTTGGAAAAGAATTCCATGGCTTCCATGTTTTAAAGTTGTATACTTAAAAATATAAGGACTGTTTTCCAAAGCATGGTATATAGATATCACCTCTACTCACTAAGGACAATAGGAAACACACAAGGTTCTAAAATTTTAATCAGCAAACAACTTTAGAATTTAAGATAAAGCAGATGTTACTTTAATTATCTCACTTTTTCCCTGCCGCAACCTCATTATTGATTCAGTACTGGTATTATTTGCACTTTGCAGATTAGGAAACTCAGCCTTAGAGAACTTAAATTGATGTGCTCACAGTGACTCAGATGATAAACTTGGCAAAGCTAGGGTTTGAAGTCATACTTGCTTATATCAGAGCCTCTACTCTTGACCATCAGAACACAAGTTATGTGAGCATACCAGACTGTTTATAGGAACTTGATAAACATGTAAGTCTGACTCAGCCATTGGGACTTCCAGAAAAAGGGCAGTGGAGAGAGTTCGTATTCAGTCAGTGTTCCTTTGTTGGTTCACTTTAACCTATGTGCTCAAAATGGATGAGATAGCCTCGTATCCTCCTCTCCACTTGTGGAGAGAGATCATATGGTCATTTACATAACCCAAAATTATGCAACTAAAATAGAAACAGGATATAGCAGATATAACAGTTTTTTCCAAGATCGAAGCTTCTCTTTCCATGGATCTGTTGAAAGGCATTGATAAATGACACATTTGTTTAGAAATCAGAGTTACCCATAGTTGTTGCTTCATACATGGTAATTGTCTCAGTACCCACAATCTGATTTCAGTGACTAAGTACATACTCACTGCCATATTATTTACTCTACCATGAACACAATTATGAGATTACTGTAGTTAATTCGGTAAGGTTGAAAATGGACCCAATCAATTTGCAATAATAGTATTTACTGAACACATTATGCACTCTAAGGTCTCTCTATATGCTGCAGAAATAGGAATAATTCAACTATTCAGAAAACTTCTGTGAACCACAGAGAAGGAAATAAACAGAGAAGCAAGATAAAAGGTTTATTTCGTAGCTGTTACAAAGTTTCCCCATTGCCTCCAGGATCTCAAGCAACACAAATCAATTTTGTAAGTATTACCAACAGGCCAGCTTCCCTTGCAGTGCAGTGCTTTATATTGCAGGTTGCTTTTTTCTCTCAGTAATATGAAATCTTCTTAAGCAGTACTTGTTTAACAAATTTTGTCAGCATGACGACTAGGCAGTGTGAATGTGCATGGAAAAAACCCTGCAATTTTGAAAGAGTCAGTAGTTGATCTAGGTATCATTTATGCTCTCTTTTGAAAAATCTGTGAAAGAAGTTACCAAATCTGCATGCTTTTGCTTGCCTTTTCCTACAGATTTGTCCTAAAATAGCTTGTGCTTACTATGATAATTGATAGAATATATTTTTTTATTTTATTATTATCATAAAATGTGGAAAGTTTTATTTTGTATTCTTTTTTTTTTTTTTTTTTTAGTATTCCAAAGAGTTACGGGCAGACAGGTACCCTTTTATTCAAGGTGCATATCTTTTAAAGTAAGGGAAATTGAGGGTGACCATGAACTAGCATGCCCTGAAGATTGACAGCTAAGATTCCCAAATGAAGCCTGCATCAGCTCACAAAGAGCGAATTTCCTTACTACATAGGAGCTCAAATAAACCCTAAAACACATATGAAAGTCTTTTCCATGTCTATGTCATCATTCAATAATTTAACAAGCAAACTCTGGCATCTACTCTGTGCTCTGTGTTGGTAGCACATAGCAGATACTGATACTTCCCCACCTATACATCCCTTTGGTAAGTGACATTTCAGTACCTATCAGCAAGCTTCCAACTGCTGGTGACTTCAAGCTCTTTCTCTAACCCCTGCAGTCCACTCTGCCTGCATGCAAGCCATGATGGATGGTGTTAATGCTGATCCCAGCCCCCTGCCTGCCAGCAGCATTTAGCATGACTACTGGGAACAGATGGACACAAACTCCATTTTCTTAACCTCTTTGGATGGGGTTACTCTGAGGGGTGTCTTGTACAGTCTCCCAGAATTTTCCAGCTAGATTAAACTCCACCTATCCACCATAACTAGTTTGAAAACTACTTTATTTTATCTTGTACTTTCCTTCCATCTAAACTGCATTTTCTTATTTTGCTGCTATCAACGTAACAATGTCCAAACTTATAGAGAATTTTTATGAGTTTATGTGAGCCAAAAGTGACAACAATTGTCAGGAAGCAAGATCTGAAATGCTCTGGATAATGACACTTTTGCTGTTTTTTTTAGACATTTGATATTAAGAAGGGAACCTAAGGAAGATTATGTGCATGTTGCAGAGAAAGGAAAGTGGGATTGTATTACAGAATAGTTAAAATTATTACACTCTTGAGGATGGTCATTCTTATTTCAAATTTGCGTTAACCTTAGATGCACAGAGACAATGGACAGGGCTTGCTTTAAGGCAAATACAAACCCTTTACTAAAAAGTTATATGCCTTAGTTGGGAGTTTATGATCAGATCACCATGTGAAGTTATTTCTATAGAACCCCTTTCCCATTCATGCTGCTGGTTATAATCTGTGCTCCCCTTCCAAAGTATTTGTACTGATATCTTTGTCTCGGTGTCTGCCACTGAGGATTCATAACCTGCAATATAATATAAGGATGATTAAAGCAAGATCCATCATTAAGATTTTGGAAAAGAATAGTCATAGAACTAGGGACAATAGTGATTCTGAAGATGAAGAATGCAGCTTTTTTTTTAATCCTCACCCAAGGACAGTGTTTTTTCATTGCTTTTAGAGAGAGAGGAAGTGAGAGCAAGAAATATCAATGTAAAGGAGGAACATCAACTGCTTGCCTCCTGTATGCTCTGGACCAGGGATCAAACCCACAACCTAGGTACCTGCCCTGACTGGGAATCTCCGCAACTTTTTGGTTTGGGGACAAGTCTTCAAACAACTGAACCACACTGGCCAGGGCAAGAGTACAGTGTTATAAGGAGTTCAAATAAGCCCTGCAATGAATTCCCTGTATTTAGCACTTTTGTGGTATCTAGTTAATTTTTGTGAAACTGTGCCAACCATAAACATTGGCTGCTCAGATCTCCTCTCAAGAGACAAACTCCTGAAAGAGCAGAGTTGGCTGACAGTCCCCACTTGTCATTTCCTTGAAAGCTTTTATCGCAGGCATGCCAAGACCACAGTCTCCCTGGAAGGCTCCCTAGCAGAGACTGAACATGGCAGGTGTTATCAGACACAGTTTTATCACAAAACAGCAACTGGTTCATACAATTGTGGGGGAAGCCAAGGCAAGTTCAAAGTGCATTGGACCAGCCATCAGGGAGGGCAGGCTGGAACTCCCAGGCACCAGCTGCTGCCACAGTCCAATGCTGTCTACAGGCTGAACTTCTCCTCAAGGAAACCTCAGTTCCCTTTTAAGGCCTTTTACCTGATTGGTGAGTCCCATTCAGATTTTCTAATTCCCTTTACATCAACTGATTGTAGATCTTAATCACAAAATACCTTCACAGCAACTAGATTAGGGTTTGAATAACAAGGTACTATAACCTAGCCAACTTGACACATAAAATTGATGACTGCAGCAGCATTATTAGAGGCAAGTTACTCCTGCCAATATGAGAGCTTCCTCCACTGGGTAGTCAGTAAGAGACAGGAAATTACTAAATTAGGACAGTGACTCTAATAAGGAAAACAAACACTCAAATTAGGATCAAGTTGTTGCTCTGAAATAAAGCATTTTTCTTATTTTTGTTTTTGTAATACATTGCTAAATTTAAAATACTGTCCACAACTGTGATTATGAGGTATATTTCCCTTTCATTGATAATCTCTATTATAATTTCAAATCTGTTATAAGGTTTAGAATTAATCATCTAAATATTATCAGAGGTTAATATGTAGTTAAGAAAGCTTTGTGATAAATGTAAATTCTACAAAACCTAGTCAATAATTTTTCTATATCAATTATATAAAATGTAGTGTTCGCTTTTCCCTACACCTATGACAACTACAAGTATAAAATGACAGTTCTGTAGTAACTATGGCACTGAAATTTAGAGGAATAATTTCCAACATTTATAGATACAACACTATTAATTTGTAATATTGCTAGATGTGATTCTGTTAAAATCAACTTCTTTTAAACATGTACACATTAAATACTGCAGAATCACTGACTGGCTTATTTTACTTGGAAGAACAATCTCCAGGTCCATCCATGTTATCGTGGAAAATGAGTCCCTTCCTTTTACTGCTGTATAGTATTCCACTATGTAAATGTACCACAGCTTTTTTATCCACTCATCTACTGATGGACACTTAGGCTATTTCCAGATCTTGCCTATTGTAAATAATGCTTCTATGAACATAGGGGTGCATATATTCTTTTGTATTGGTGTTTTGGAATTATTAGGATATCTTCCCAGAAGTGGAATCACAGGGTCAAAAGGGAGTTTGATTTTTAATTTTTTGAGGAAATTCTATGCTGTTTTCCCCAGTGGCTGCACCAATCTGAACTCCCACCAACAGTGCGCTAGGGTTCCCTTTCCTCCACAACCTTGCCAGCACTTCTTGTTTGTTGATTTATTGATGACAGTCATTCTGATAGATGAGAATTGATATCTCATTGTGGTTTTAATATGATCTTACTTATATGTGGGATTTAATAAACAAAATAAACTAACAAACAAAATAAAAACAGAAGCATCGATATATGGAACAGACTGAGAGCTATCAGAGAGGAGGAAGGGGGCTGGATAAAAGAAAGTGAAGGAATTAGCCAAAGAACATATATGCATGACCCATAGACATGGACAACAGTGTGGGAGTGTCCTGAGGCAGGAGAACTGGGTGGAGGTGGGCAAAGGGGAAAAAGTGGTGACAACTGTAATAGCATAAGTGATGTAATACAATAAATAAATAAATGAATACTGTAAAATCACATGTTAACATTTATAAGCCATTATTTATTTACTCTATTAACAATTGGGTTCAAACATTGCTCCCATTTTCTTCACAATGTAAACTGAATCTCACTCATCAATTGAACTTCAGGAGACTGTCTCACTGAGCAAGTGAGACACCAACTCAAATGGCTTGTCACAGCTCTTTATTGCTAAAATTTGTCCAGTAGTTTTCATTTTTTGAAAATGTTGTTTTGCTTCAGTAGGCAAAACTTGGTTCATTAAGATATTTAATTTTGGTTCTGCAATAAATGACTCATGATTACTCATGGTTTTCCAGAAAGCTAATTTGGTTGTGGGGAATGCCTTATGGCTCTATCAAGACCAAGGTGGCCTGGTTAGCTGTCCATGTGAGGCCGGCTCCAGCCTTATATGGAGAAAGAGTATTTATCTGCCTATGTAGCTGTCATTGCAAATTTTCACATATTCCCCTTGGTCTCAGAGTACTTCTTTTATTAGTTTTCATTGTGTAGCCTTGGTTTTACCTACCAGGAAATTTTCATCATGAAGGTATTTATTGCTTAGCTAACAAAAGCAAGGACCCATTCTCTCTAACTGTATTGGCCAATTGTAGTACCCACTAGTCCCATATGGTTAGTTATATTTTAATTAACTACACATAATTAAAAATCAGTTATTTAATTGTAATATCCCCATTTTGAGTGTTCAATATCCACCTGTGGTTGGAGTCTACCATGTTAGACAATGCAGATTGTTTCCATCCCAACAGAAATCTCTCTTGGACAGCACCTCCCTAACCAGTCTATAAAGTATCTGGTTAATAACTTGGGTCTTGATTAAGATTCAAGTTACATTTTATGAAAGTTTCAGATATATCTAGCATTGTGTATTCATAGATGTTATTCTTTGTTAAATGTCATAACAATCCTGATGGATACATATTATTATTCTCATGTTACAGATGAGAAAACTGAGGCCACGTACAACAGCAAATGACAAAAGGTAAGATTCCATTCTTTTTTATGGCCTAGTAATATTCCATTATATATGTGTAGTCATGGAGATGTAAAGTACAACATACTAAACTAGTCAATAATACTATAATAACTATGTGTGGTATCAGGTGTGTACACCTGAAACTAACATAATACCAAATAACAAGTATCATTGAAAAATTTTTTAAAGATTTAAATTATGAGAGAGGACCCTTCCAAAATGGTATTATCATCTAGAGGATGGAGCCCTTGTACCACAGGCTTCTCCATGTAGGTGAGTGTTCTAGGAACCCATCTCTATCAGTGTACCAGCTGGCGTTGTTGTGAGAGGCTGCGTTCAGCTTCAGTGAATTTTTTGAAGGCTCTTTCAATGCATTTGTTCATTTCATGATGGGTGATTTACAGGTGAACCTGCCCACACTGTGCTGAGTTTTCAGCAGTTTTTAACAAAAACACCATGACCTGTGTGCCCCACCCTCCCTATTCACCCAATCTTGCCTTAAGTGACTTTTTTTTTGTTTTTTTGTTTCCCTGGTTGAAAAAAGTCCTGAAAGAAAAACATTTTGCCATTGTGGAAGAGGTGAAACAAACAAAAAAACCCCAGCAGAAACACTAAAAGGCATCAAAATCAACAGATTTAAAAACTGTTTTGAGCAGTGGAAAGAATGTTTCAATAGCCTTATTGCATCAAACAGAGAGTACTTTGAAGGTGGCTAAAGTTTAAATATGTAAGAATAAACATGTAAGAAAAAATACACAAATTTTATGAACAAATTCTGTTTTGGAGGGATTCTCCCTTGTACACAAACCCACATCATCACACAAACATGAAAAAGAGTAAATGACAAGCTGATTCATGCTCTTTCCACCACAACACTCTACCTCAAAGAGTGAAATATACTCAAAGACACTCCTTAAGAACCAACAAGATAGAAAACAATGCCCTAAAAATAAGCTCAATTAGGGAGAGTTTATTGCCTGAAATGAGGACACTAAAATAAGAATGTTTATGACTGGGAAGAATGACACAGGGGATGGAGTAAGAACACATCTGGCACAGAGGGCCCTCTCCAGAAGGAACACTTGAGTGTCTTGTTTTGTCATTTACATTTTCAATACATAAAAAGTTTTCTATCCTAAGGCAAAATGTAGAATGTATAAAACATATATATCAACATAGATTTCATAATGTAGTTTATACAGTGGGAAAAACTGATACATTTACACAATGGAATACTACACAGCAGAAAGTAAGAAGGAGCTCCTACCCTTCACAACAACATGGATGGAACTGGACAGCGTTATGCTAAGTAAAAGAAGCCAGGCAGTGAGGCACAAATACCATATGATCTCGCCTTTAAGTGAAACCTAATCAAAAAACAAACAAGCAAGCAAAATAGAACCAGAGACATTAGAATTAAGAACAGTCTGACAGTAACCAGAGTGGAGAATGGAGGGGATAATGGGGGAAATGGGGTAAGGGATCTCAGGAACAACTATAAAGGATGCATGGACAAAGCCAGAGGAGGATAGCATTGAGGGTAGGACGTGGGGGTGGGTAGGGTAGGGGAAAGTGATGGAAAATGGAGACAACTGTACTTGAACAACAATTTTTAAAAAGAATGGGAAAAATAAAAATACCTAAATATCTAATAATAGAAGTATAGTTAATGAAACTCAACTGAAGATTATTTAGCCACTGGAAATAGCTGTTAGGAAACCAATATAATAGGACAAAGAAGAACTTTGATGTAGCCTTCAGTTCAAAAGATACTGCTAATTCAAAAACATGTACAAAAAAGATTACAGCAATGTTTATGAAAAGCACACCCATACTTGCATGGAAAGATATAAAATATTAACATTTGAAATTATCAAGTAGTTAGAATTTATTTTTCCCTTTATACTGTAATGCTAGAAAATTACATAAATTATACTGTTAAAATATTTCAAAACTTTAAGCAACAGGACAATTTGGGAAGTCCTGTTTATCTTCTCAACAAGTTAAATAGGAAGAGGTAATTAATTCAAAGAACTTCAATTAAGGCCCAGTAGTAAAAAGTGTGTTTCCTTTTGTGATCACCATACACACAAACCTCCCCCATCCTCAATACATACAAATGAACCATTCCTCAATCTATGCCTTAGTGTGTGTGAAGTAAAAATTATCTGTCAGATTGAACCCACACACAGCAGTCTTGTCATATTTGATGATCTACCAAAGAAAAACTTGTTCTGTCACAGGCATGTGCACATGGTCTCCAGATATTTTCATGGCTAATGTGTCTACAGGAATCTGTTATTAGGCATTAGAACCAGAGTGAGAAATGTAACATCTAGGAGATATTTGAGGAAATAATTTAAGGACTATGGAAAATTATCATTATATGCTTCCTGAAGAAAATAATTGTATAAATTACTATGTCTTAACTTCAATTTCTCCCACTCATCTGCAAATTTCAGCATAATGTGAACACATACAGAGACATCAAGGTATTGCAATTCAGACTTGATTTTAAAGATGCAAAATTTAGTATCTCAATATCAATTGTACTCGGCTTTCAATTTTATATTTTAAATGAGTCTTCTGAAGGAGAAATATTTCTCATTCCTGTCAACATAGATAAGTTCTGAAAAAGTAGTTGAGATTATAAATTTTAGTAACATACTTCATGAAAAGAATAAAACTGTAAATTCATCTTTAATGAAAAAATAGTTTTAAAAAAAATTCATGGTTTTACTTTAATTTCCTTGCCACAAAAATGAGAAAAGTAAAATGGCAATGAGAAACTATGTTGGGATATCTTCACTAAGGAATCCCTCTTATATGCAGTGTGGGAAAATATATTTGTAATGAAGGTCAATAAAGCAAGTTTTTAGAAAGAATCTTAGTCCAATAAAAAAAAGAAGAAGAGCCCTGGCTGGTGTAGCTCAGTGGACTGAGTGCAGGCTGTGAACCAAAGGGTTGCTGGTTCAGTTCCCAGTCAGGGCACATGCCTGCATTGCAGGCTAGGTCTCCAATAGGGGGCACACAAGAGGCAACCACACATTGATGTTTCTCTTCCTTTCTTTCTCCCACCCTTCCTCTCTCTCCAAAAATAAATAAGTAAAACCTTTAAAAACCGAAGAAGGAAGAAAAAATCTTAGAGGGTGCAGGGTTTTGCACTGAAAAAAAAATGAAGGAAAAATTGACTGAATAATTGTCTCCATTTTTAATGCAATGTTAAAGAAGTGTTAGTCAGCCCAAACAATGCATGTAAGTTCCAGGATGCACATGTTCCACAAGGCAGAGTACTAGAAGTGAGAGAAACATTTCAGTCATGGCATTGTTCATTTGGTCACTTTCCTACCTATGAAGTTAAAAAAGAAAAATCTATGTCTCTCAAAGTGGATACTGTTATTACCTCTATTCCAATAGCAATCATTGGAATCAGCATTCCTCTAAGCCCATAGAATCTGGAACAAAGTTCAGAACATCCTAATTACCTTAGTTTTTTTTAAATTTCTCCTTAGATCCATGAGGAGAGATGAGCTCATTTCCGCATCCAGATATTGTAGAAAAGATAGATGTGTTGGCCCAAGGGATAAATTGCTCATTTATTTAAAAATGTAATTCCAAATTGATCTTCTTTTCCTGCTATTAGGAGTCACTGTAGCTCTTCCAGAGTTCATTAGTATTTCTGAAATACGGCACATTCATCCATTAAATCAATTAGGCCTCCTTAAATTTATAGGCCTCTCTCTCTGATTTAAATTGCCATTTTGTTAGTATTCTATACATCCTAATGAAGTCAAGTGACACTGAAATTTTGTTCCATAAAATTAGTTATATATCAAAGGTATAAGTAATCTCTAAATGCTAATTTTAAAATCTCCATCTAAAGACAGAATAGAAGACCTCTTCTCTTTTATACACAGTCTCCACTGCCCACAGTATGATTTGCTCTAGAAGTTAATATTTCACCTAGAAATAGCAATGCTCTTTAAGACACACAGAAGGTAGGGCACTGGCCTTTAGGTGCTCTTGAAATTCATTGTAGCACCACTGATTACAAATCTTTGTCTTTTTAAAAATCTAGATGTTATATTATTTTGCTGAACGACATTGTTTGTAGAATTAGATATATCATTTTTCTAGCTGAGTTCATTTTTATAATTGCTTAGCTCCCATCTCTGAAAGCATTTTAAAAGACTTTTCTAATATCCTATCATACCAATGGAGTTTGTAAGGGCATTATGAAACAAAATCAACAAATGGAAGTGTAAATTTTTTTTCAGAGAAATAACTTAGTGATTTGGTAGCACATAAAGACCCAAACTTAAAAGTTGAGGGCTGTGTTCATTAGATATATGTGAATGTTGAAAGCTCAATATAATACGCCTGATATAATTTAGAATACTAATATGTAAACCTTTTGAATGTTTTACAAAGCATTTTGGTAGGAGAAGCAACAAATTTTTGGAGTGAATTAGAGCTTATGATTTAGTTCCAAATCTGATAAATAGGTGTGATGCTTTTACAATTCTACTTTCTATCTTTGTTAATAAAAACCTGTTTTGTTTTTAATATTGATATTTCTTCAATGATGTAATGATTACCTTTTTTGATATTAAATATAGTTAATCCAAGGTCTTAAAATAATTAAGTGAAGAACAGGGTATTCAAGTACCATTTACCCTTTTCTGAGAGAGTATCTATGAGAAATCCCATCAGCATTTGGGTTAAAACAACAACAAAAAACTACCTGGAGACTAGGGCTAAGTGAAATAAGCCAGTCAGTAATTCTGCAGTATTTAATAGGTGCATGCTTAAAAGCAGTTGATTTTTAAAAATTCACATTTAGCAATATTATGAATTAATAGTATTGTGCCTATAAATGTTGGAAATTATTCCTCTAAATTTCAGTGCCATAGTTACTACAGCACTATCTTTCATACTTATAATTGTCATAGGTGTAGCAAAAAGCAAGCGTTGTGTTTTATATAATTAGTATAGAGAAAATTATTGACTTGTTTTTGTGGAATTTATGTTTATCACAAAGCTTCTTAAGTACATAATAACCTCTGATTACATGCTTTAGATGATTAATTCCAAACCTATTAAAAGATTAGAATTTATAATACAGATTATCAATGAAAGGGAAATATACCTCATAATCACAGTTGTTGACAGTATTTTACATTTTGTGATATATTACTGAAACAAAAATAAGAAAACTGCTTGTCATGGAAGACAGTGGTTGAGATTTGAACAGGGCTTTATCACAAAGAGGCAGAATGTAGAATCGAAAAAAGCAAGAATAGTTCTTCAGCTACTAGATGGCTGGGCAAGAAAAAAGTTAATTCCAGAGAACTTCACAAAGATAAATAAATGTTTAACAGTACCATACTTAGAAGAGTATAACCTACTTTTTCAAAGAAACAAAGCCATAAATTAAGAATAGGGGGTAGGATCTGTTACAGAATAAAAGAGACTAGAGATTTAACATCAAAATTTAAATGTGGGCTTTATCTGGATCCTTATTTCAAACAGATCAATTATAAAAAGACATCTTTGAAACAGTCACAGAAATATAATATAAATTCAATATGAAATAAGTATTAAGGGCTTATTGCTAAATGTATCAGATGTAATAATGTACAGTAGAGATAAACATACAAACATGTATGGATGAATACATGTATGTATCAACCAAAGATGCATACTAAAAATATTTATTGCTAAAATGATAGAATGTCTGAGATTTGCTTTAAAAGATTCCAGAAAAACTCATAAATAAAAAGAGGGGGTAAACAAATCAAGAAAAAAATGGTCTAATATTCATAAATATTGAAGACTGGTGATAGATATGTGGCGCTCATAGGTGACCCTTAAGCAACATGAGGGATAAAGTCACCTAACCCCCTGCACAGTTGAAAATCTGCATATAATTTTTGATTCCCCCAAAACTTAGCTGTCCTTTGGGTACCCACAAGGGACTGATTCCAGCACCCTGTTGGGGACCACTCTTCCTGGTTTCAGGAATTATAACTACCCCTCACCCCCCAAGGGTGAGTGAGTGACCTCTGGAATGCAAGCCACAGGAGACAAGGGCTTGTCTCTGGTAGCAAATACTGCCTCAGTTTCCTCTCCTTGCCCCCCAAACATGGTCAGAAGTCAGAGACAGGTAAGACTCCTCACAGTGAGGGTCAACCTAAGCCAGACTGTCACTTGGGAGGCCATCATGGAAGGACTCAGGGGCCTGCAACAAAGAGTGAGCAATATCCCCTTGCCCCTCAGCTATGTGACATAGGCCGAGTCCCCATATCCTCTGAGAGAAATGCTTCCTGGCTCTAATCCCCTTAAGCCTGAATACCTGTTGGGGAGAGGCGCAGCTCCTTGCCTTGCTAGAGCGTGTCCTGGGGAAAAATCTGGCATCTCAAAGACTTCCTGATAAACCTGTGAAATCTGCTCTGCTAAGAGTGCTTTCATTCATATGTTAAGGTTTTGAGCAGGAAACCCTAAAACTCTGTTCCTGACAGACTCTGACTCTGGCTAAGCCCTCAGATTTCTTTGAAATGTTATCTACTGTTTGATCCTTGATGCCCTGTATTCCTGTGTATTACAACCCAATAAAAGCCCCTGGAGGAAGGGGCTCAAGGCCTTTTTCCTCTGAGAAACTGGCCACCTCTCTTCCCCAAGCAGATTGTGTCTTGGTAGTGTTTACTTTCATCCGTGGTGGATGGGGGGACTTGAGGGCGAAGTTGCCCCCACAGCACTCCTCCCCCCACCCACAGATAACCACATCCATAGATGCTCAAGTGCCCTGTATAAAATGGCAGAGACCAATGCACACAGTTGGCCCCCCACATCTACAGACTCCCAGATACTGATAGAAAACTGTACAGGTATTCACTGAAAAAAAATCTGGGTATAAGGGGACCCATACAATTCAAACTCATGTTGTTCAGGGGTCAACTATAATACAATTCTTTCTAGGTATATGTATATTTGAAAGTTTCAACAAATATAAGGAGTTCAACGTGCAGTCTCAAAGGCAGGAAATGATTCTGTCAGGTACTCAGAACTAGACAGAAGAGGTTGATTCCAGAGATTATGACTCAAGCAGATAAATCAACTATTCTGAATAGGTCAGCAAAGTTCAGAATCATGGGCATCCAATTGTCAACAACGTCAGAAAGAGGAATCAAATTCACTCCCAAGAACTATAGCAGAGCCTGTTCTCACCCTGTTCTTTTTCACACAGCCTTTATGAGGGAGCAGCCCAGTATCTGCAGGGGATATTCTACCTAAAGGCAATCAGGGGCATGATTTGAGTCTGGGCCCTTCTCAGCTACAAGGATCTGGACACTGAGACACAAGGATTCCTACACAGAATCAGGTGTGATTAAGGGAAGAAGGAAGAGAAAAATCTCAAATAAAAACATGTATACAGAAATGCAATTCATGGTATAGATGTTTTATAGATATAAAGATAGCACATGGGGATTAATGAGAATACTTAATATATGTTTGCTTTATAAATTCATTCATAGAAAGGCCAGGGTGGTTGAGATGGGAAAAGGCTCTCTTTGGATCATTTTTATTGACAGAAGAAAATATATATGGAACTTTATAAATCTGATCTGTCCTAAATATAAACTTCATTTAGATGTCTTATGAACACTCAGTTCAACATCATATTATGGTAATTTCCTAATCAACTTTTTTTTTACTTTGGTCTCTCTGTTTTTAATAACATCATCATCCCAGTCATTCAGTTTCAAAATTCCAGAGAGACCTGTGACTTTTCATTCACAAAAAATATTCTAATACAGTATTTCTTTAGTTGGTCTCTTTTTCTTAAATGTACTACTCCTGTTCCAAATCAGGATATGATATATTTTCTAATGGATAAGTTATACATG
Organism: Sturnira hondurensis; assembly: GCF_014824575.4. NCBI lineage: Eukaryota > Metazoa > Chordata > Mammalia > Chiroptera > Phyllostomidae > Sturnira > Sturnira hondurensis. Next base: position 108,101 of record NW_028082785.1, read on the forward strand.
TCTTCTTCTCTTTGAGTCTCACTTCCATTTTCTGCATAAAACATTATATCATTAAATACTATTTACTTCATATGCACTGTATGCCTAGTCTGTGCCATGGTGTAGAAGTGGTATGCACAGCTTAAAGATTCACTCAACTACAAGCTTGCCTTGGAGTTCCATCGTTCCCCCTGGATGGAAATGACAGTGACTGCCACTAGGGGCTTTGAAAGAAGTGGTTTAAGGGGAGCTGAGCTGCCTCACAAGCCTGAATATCCCTGGATATCCTCACAGAGCCCACACTCATCTACTTCTCCTGGACTTCTTTATGCAAAAGAGTAAAACACTTCTATGTTATTCAAGCCAATGGTTTTGAGGAGGTCTCTTTGGGAGGGTAGTTGAATCGGAGCTTTAACTAATATGTAGAAATGTAAAGTTATTTCAGCAGAAAAATACCATGAAAACTACAGCTCAATTCAGCATTTGTTTTAGAAAACCAAACTATTAAATCTTGGACATTACTGAGTTTGGGGAAAATTTATTTTCCAGCAGTCCTTAGAATGGTCTCCTGTCAGAATCTCACTCCAGAATTCTAGCAATTTAAATCCAAATTAAAAAGTAAATTTTGTACTTAGATGACCATGGGCATTCTAAATTCAGCATACTAAAAACTAACTCTACCTTCTGTGCTTCCACTCACATCTCACTGACCTGAACTTAACCACAGGGCCCCAGCCCAGCTTAAACTCAAAGAGTTCTATTACTAGAAGGAAAGAGGTTATAATGGATATTGAAAATGAGCAGTCTGCTGAATCTTTACCTAACAGAGTCCATATTTCCAACTCATGCATTCAACTGGCTTTATGTTCTCATGCCAGGTGACTTTTCAAGAGTTAATAAAAGATTCTACTGAGTTTCTAAAGCACATTTCTTAATTTTCCAGCTCCTTTAAAATGGATAGAAATATTCTGATAATATTTCAACAAGGTTGGCCAAAAGCAAGTTTACAGTTGTTCATATAGTAAATAATATAACAATTAACAAATAATACATGAATAAACAGAATAAACTCTGTTTTGTTTACTCATGGCTGTAAGAAATACTTTTGCCCTATTCTGTACTTCCCAAACTAGATTGTAAGATACGTAAAGATGAAAATATATCTCCCTTATGTTTACACCTTAATTCTAAGCAACATACTTTGTGGGTAGTTTGCACTCAACGCAGGCCAGTTGGATTATTAGAAAAATTATGTTTATGCTCAGATTGCTCAAGGTATCCTCATTCAATAAGCATTTAATGAGTGCTCATGATATGCCAGGTACTAATGCACACTCACAGTCTTGGGAAGTTCAGTTTACAGGCAGAGGGTGTCACGTGACAAAAATCAGTAAATAAACCAATGTGATAGAGCAGACAGCAAAAGTAGTATTGTTCACTGTTGGAGGAAAGAGTTACAGAAATAAAAAGACAACCTTTAAATATCAGTGGTTACATAGAGTAAAATGGTGGCAGCACACTTACTTTCAGTTAGTGAAGACTCTCCCCGTTCCTTTATAATATGACTTTATCAGGCAGGACACTTAATGGACAGTGTCCCTTTAATAACTGACTCAATTTAGGAACAATTAGTGAGGTTTCTATCTATCTGTCACCTTGATTCCTTGGTACTATGCTGGTATACAATGAATTTCACTTTCATTGGTCCCTTGGCTCATTCTATACTCCTGGAAACATAGTTTAACAAGAAATAAACTCCGGTTTTTTAAGTTGATAAGTGTTTATTTTTATTTTTATTTATATAACTGTCTCTGTAGAAAAGGTCTGCAGAGTAGTAAACTGTATGACTGGCTGTATTCATGTTTTCTGGCACTCATCTGAGATACAAGGTCATGAGTAAGATGCATCATCCTGGTCATGCTTTTTCAATCTGAAAGGAATAGAAGCCTGAAAAACAGACTTTATGATAGTCCCAAGTGAGTGAAAAAAAATTGGAAGCCAAACCCATTGAAAATTAAACACTTTTAAAAAATATAATTACTTTCTGTAATTTTACATATACAGTTTAGTTGAACTTCCATATCAACATGAATACTGTACTAATTATCCAGATTAATGATAACATGAAAATTTCACTGTGACTATGGAAGTCAGTTTTAATTATGAAGAGCTAATTTTAATAGGTTTCCCAAACAACCTGAATTACACAGTATATTCATTACATGTTTTTGTCAATTACATGCTTTTAAATCTTGTTATCTATATCATAAACATTTCATGCTGTTCCATATTTGTACTTTCAAATTCATTCTATGAATTTATCTTACCCTGCTTTCTAATAAATTTCCAAGATCTCTGTTTAATATTTATACTAGTATAGCCCAATGTATATTTTCATCACCAAAAAGTCCAATTGTTCACTTCAATTATATATATTTTTAAAGATTTGATTTATTTATTTATTTTAGTGGGAAAGGGAGGGAGAAAGAGAGGAAGAGAAACTTCAATGTCTGGTTGCTTCTCAAATGCCCCCTACCGGGGACCTGGTCCATAACTCAGGCATGTGCCCTGACTGGGAACTGAACCAGCGACCCTTTAGTTTGCAGGCTGGCACTCAATCCATTGAGCTACACCAGCTGGGGCTTGCTTTGATTATATTTAAAACGTTTGGTTTTTTCCTATGGTCATCAGCTTAAGCTTTCTTTTAATGCCCCACAGTTATACTGGAAGTCTGCCTCTTGAGTCTTGAAATAACAGTAATGTTAAAGCCACTTTAATGGTAACTGAAGAGAAGCACAGACCTGCTTCAAGTTCTATGCATTTCTTTCTCTTCTTCACCTAGACACAATTGTAAGGTTTATGAAGCTAGGTTCCAGTATGTAATACCCCTGTCCCCGCCCCAACAAATGTAAAATGTAAAATGATAATATAATGGGGTTCAGGACATGCTGCCGCCAAATATGGCACCTTGGCATATTGATTATCTTAAGCTGAACTAGTTTTAGAAAACAGCAAAAGCAGGGAAGTCACTCTGCTCTCATGTGTCTTGCCTTCCTTCCCTAAACCAGCTCCCATAACTGCCACATGAAAGGTATCTTTCCTGGGCCAGGAGGAAGGAAGACATTCTTATCACCAGAGACAGGGAATTTGGGGTGAGAAATATGTATAAACAAACCTTATTAAACTAACTCTTATCTTCTTAGTTACTTCCTTACCATTTACTAATCTTAGCCCAAATTCTTTTGTCTTGTCAATTCTTCACAAATTTAGTGTTTCTTTGTCTAAAAAGTATAAAATTTCCCTGCTCTGGTCAATTTTTCAAGTCTTCATTTTTTTTTTGTGAAGGCTCTGGTGGACATGTAAAAATTCAATACAATTTGTATGAGTTTTTCCTGTTGTTCTTCATCAGTTTGGTTTCCAGACCCAGCCAAAGACCCTGAGAAGGCTGAGGAAAACTTTTTCCTCCCCTAATGGCTAAGTGCAAATGCTATAAAGGATAGGTTAAGTCCAAAGATGGTATGCAGAACATTAAAAAGTCCACTGGTCATTATAAAGTTGCATTCAAGTAAATTCTAACCTGTTAAATTAAAAGTGTAGAAATAAATCTCTTAGAAAAATATTATCAAGGTTGTCAATCATTTTTGTGACTAGCAACTAATTTCATATTCTCTTCCCACTTATATGAAGATCACACATACCATTGAAATTCATAGTCTGCTGTTACGCTCACCATGTTTTTGACTATTTAAACACAGCCATTTTCCAAACACAAATTTCATTTTTATTCACTCAATCCTGGGAAGTCAAAATGCATGACAATAAGTTCAATAGTAGTTAAAATATTATCAATTCATTTGAATCATGCAGTCTACCATTGAGCAAGAATATAAAATGCCTACTGGGTTCCAGGCACTATTCTTGGCATTGACACAGGACCCTGAAAGTTTCATCATCAAAAAGTTTTTGTGAGAGGACAATATAAGTAATTTATAAAGAACTTAGACAACTGAACACCAGATAAACAAACAACCCAATTTAAAAATGGGCAAAGGACCTGAATAGGCACTTCTCCGAAGAGGACATAAAGATAGCCCATAGACATATGAAAAGATGCTCAATGTCACTAATCATAAGATAAATGCAAATTAAAACCACAATGAGACATCACCTCACACTTGTCATGATGACTATCATCAATAAGTCCACAAGCAACAAGTGCTGGTGAGGATGTGGAGAAAAGAGAACCCTAGTACACTGTTGGTGGGAATGCAGACTGGTGCAGCCACTGTGGGAAACAGTATGGAGGCCCTCAAAAAAATAAAAATAAAACTGCCTTATGACACAGTGATTCCACTCCTAGAAATCTATCTGAAGAAACCCAAAACTCTAAATTAAAAGAACATATGTACCCCCATGTTCTCTGCAGCATTATTTATAATAGTGGAAGCAGGCCATGGAAGCAGGCCAAGTGTCCCATCAATAGACCAGTGGATAAAAAAGGTTTTGTTACATTTATACAGTGCAATAATACTCGACCATAAAAAAATGAAATCTTACCTTTTGCCACAGCATAGATGGATCTAGAGGGTATTACACTAAGTGAAATAAGTCAGACAAAAACAAGCACCATATTGTTTCACTTATATGTGGAATCTAAAGTACAAGTTAAACTAACAAAACAAAAACAGACTCATAGACACAGAGAACACACTGGCAGTTGACAGAAGGGTGGGGATTAGAGAGCTGGGTAAAAAAGGTGAAGGGATTAAGAAGTACAAATTGGTAGTTACAGAATAATCAGAATTATAGATTACAGCATAGGAAATATAGTCAATAACATTGTAATAACTATGTACGGTGCCAGGTGGGTACCAGAAATATCAGGGAACACTTCATAAAGCAGCTGATTGTCTAACCACCATGCTGTGCACCTGACACTAATACAAAATAAAATTTAATGTAAACTGTAATTTAAAAAAATTAAAGTTTCTTTGGAGAAGAGGAGTTTTTAGTTTTCTTTAATTAGTTTTTATTTACAGAGATGGTGTTCACAAATATGTTACTAAAATATATTTAGTAGAAAATATACTTTAATAGGTTGATGTAAAAATGTTATTGCACTCTAAGGCATTTAGTATGGAACAAGTTCCTCAGGCAGCAAAAATCTTTCATATTATTCAATGTCTGAATTACAAAAAGATATTATAGATTCTGAAATTTGCTTCTCAGTTAAAATATTTTTTAAAAAACCCTTAATATTAGAAAAAACATTAGTTACATTTGAAATTCTATTTAAATATAAGGGAAAGTAGCTCATGCTTTACATGAACATTTACAAAAATAGTCTGCAGATAGTTTTTCTCTCCTTTTAGCTTGACTTCCCAATTGACCACCAAGCCTGACCCGACTGACCATTTTAGTGACTGACAACAGATACAGAGAATAACAGTTTACTTGAATGTCTAAATTTTTTTTGTAGAAGCCAGAACTACATTTCCTAGAACTACAGTTCTTTGTTTATCTTTCCCCTCTTTTCTCTGTCTCACTAGTGATGTGATTAATTAACATCTCACTCAAAGATTACATCTCTTAGAGGTTCAGGAGAGTGTAAAATTGTCCTCCTGGCAATGACAAGGATGAATGACTATCCCTGTTTCATAGCTATCACTCTACATCTGGATTTAAATTTTAATACTTTAAGGAACAGTTTCTTTGGTAACAGAGAGAAGTATTACTCTATGACAGTACTTCTCAAACTGTAGTCCCCTGATCACCAGCATCGCTATCCTGAAGGAACTCATTAGAAATGCAAATTATCTAGCCTTATTCCATACCTATTGAATCAGAATCTTTGGAGCTGGCTCCCAGGAATCTGTGTTTTCACAAGCACCTCAAGTAATCCTGATGCACAATAAAGTTTAAGAACCAATGGTCTATATAACTCCCTCGCTATGTTGCATGTGAATATATTATTTAGTGTGTCAGAAATATATTATTTCTGTGTCAGAAATTATTATTATTATACGAGAAGATTTAGGTTAAATTACTGGTCAGTAATTTAAATCTTAAAGCTTTGCATTTGAATATCCAGCAGACCAGTTCAAGTCTGTAGAGCTCCATTATTGTTTTATTTCACTACACAGAGAGTAGGTCTGTCAGCACAAAAATGACTGATTATCAGAAGATCCAAAAAGAAAGGAATGCCAGGTGACAAGTGCAAACACTTGTTTGAAGAAAGGCAGCAGTTTAAAAAGTGCTCAGGAGTTAGGATCTTAAATGCCATCATGTTCATTCTTGAGATCTAGCCTTGTCTATCTTTAAGAGTTCATTTACCTGGCTGGTGTAATTCAGTGGATTGAGCGCGGGCCTGCGAACCACACGATCGAGGTTCGATTCCCAGTCAGGGCATATGCCTGGGTTGCAGGCCAGTTCCCAGCAGGGGACTCACAAGAGGCAACCATACATTGATATTTCTCTCCTCTCCTTCTCTCCTTCCCTTCCCCTCTAAGGATAAATAAATAAAAAATCTAAAAAAAGAGTTCATTTAGTTTTAGGGGTTTTTTTTCCTTTGTCGCTGTCCATGTCACAGGAATATGAATCAGCTCATTTGAGATTGTGATTGTACACTGTAGGTCAATTATGTTGTTAGTGTTATTTCTTCCACACTAATTTTTCTGAAAGTTGCTAAATTTGATGCCAAGGCAACACTGTTAGTATAGGAAGAAGGAGTTTCTCAAGGAAGGTAAAATAGCAGAATTTTATCTCTATTTTCTCAATTTCCCAGTCTAGCAAATTCTATCCTCTTCCTTTCTCTCCTTCACCCTCCAAGCCTGATTTGTTATCAAGTTCTATCTATTCTTTCCCACCCTTCTTCATCCATCTTCCTCATTTTAATTTCTTTACCTCTGCTTCCACTCAGTTGCTAATCATCTTTCAACTGGATGACACTAAATCTTGAAATATAGAAAGGATTAATGTATCTGTAAGAAGCCAATTCTTTCACAGAGGCTAATTGTCATTTTAGCTTCCAAAGACAGTTCAGGTACTTCATTATTGCTCCCGCAACCCTAAGTGAACTGAATGGGAAAACAAACTAGTGGTGGATTATTTCTTTACCCCCTCCCCATTCCCACCATGTACTATATATTGATTGTACTGACTTGTTCGGTCAACAGTTTTTTGATGCTAATATGTGTCAAGAACTAGTTTAAGCATAATGGTAACAATAGTCAACAAAAACTAAGAACAGAGACTTTGCTTGTAGAATTCATAATCTAGTGATAGTAAAATATGGATAAAGACATATCATTATATTTATTGTGTAGGTACATCTATCTATATGTATAGGTAGATATTTTAATTACAGTGTTGAAGGAGGTCCTCTGATGTAGTCACATTTGAACACAGACATGAATAAGTGATTGAGGAAGCCATATTGTTATCTGAGGAAAAAGTATCCCAGTATAGCAATTGCAGTAGCCCAGCGTAAAGAGAGGAGACTCTGTAACAGGAGAGGGACAAGGAAGAGGCAGGATAAAAACGAGATCAGTGGTAGCCAGGGAACAGATCACCAGGGACAACATAGATTATAGTAAGGGGTATAGATTTTATTTTAAATGAGATGAGAAGCCCTTAAAGATTGTGAGGAGAGAGAGAGGTGACATAATGTGGGTGATCTTTTAAAAAGATCACCGATCACCCTGATTACCAGGAGTTGAAACAAGGAAATTTGTTTTATTGTTACACATTTATTCAGTTAGGAGATGATTTGCAACATAAACCTGATGAGATTTGATGTTGGCATGGCATGAACCAGGGTGGTAGGGGCATAGGTGGCGCTATTTCTTATTGGATTAAATGTGGGGAATGAAAGAAAGGACTCAAAGATAGACATAAAGATTTTAGTTCTGAGGTAAAGATGGAATTATCTTTTATTGAAGAAGGAAAGGCTATGGAAGGAAATAATTCAGCATGGAGTGGGGCTGAGGTTGGGGAACATAAGAGTATAGCTTTGAATATAGTTTGAAATATCTACTAGAAATCAAAGTAAAATAGGTAGTAAATTGTTGCAGTCCTCAATGTAGGTAGGAGATTCAAAAATATAAACATCACATTTTTTCCTAGAATTACTCGTTTTATTTTTGTATAGTGTTTTTGCAATATTTTTGTCCTTATTACAAATCAAGTCTGCTCTTTTCTCAAGAAAAATGCAAAGACATATGAACGAAAACCCAAAATTACTATCATTTAGTCTTTCCAAAGGTAACCATGGTCAACATCTCAATACATCAATTTTCAAATTGTACATATGTGCATATATATTACATATATTAATTTAAACCATATGAAACTACTGCCATTCAATTATTTTGACCTGTAAAAACAATTTCACATTTTAGCCTAATTATGTAGATAATAACATGATAGAATATAAATATGCAAAGCATAGTTATCTAGAAGTTGTTGGATGCTTTCATTATTTTAACTAATTCTCCTATGGTGTGCATGACATGACAAAGCTAGAATAACTGAGTTAAAATAAGTTATAATGAAAGAAAACAGATAGTGTAAGAAAACTGAAAAAAAATCAACAGAAGACAATATATCTATGAAACATTAAGTTACAAAATGGCCTGAGGATGCACCAAAATTACCAGTAAACAAAATACCTAGGACTAATTAATATTTTTTACCATGTTTTTGACTAAAATGCATTGGTTACCTTGCTTTGAGCCAAAATTATTTTGATTACACTGTATATTCAATCAAGCTATATAGATCTGATTCCAAAACTTCCAAAACCTTTAAAAAGGCTAAAGCCAAAGCTGTCCATGAAATGTAAATAATTCAGAATTTTCCAATGGATCCTACACTAGGGCACACATGCACACACACACAAAACTATAAAAGACTGGTGGTGGGTCAATCTAAACCATGAAAACTCAGCCTATAGTGGAAGGTCTTTATTCCAAGCTATAAAGTTGAATACATACCATTTTCAAATGCTTTTACCCAACCACAGAGAGCAGTAAATCTTTCATTTTACTATGGCTTTTTATAGAGGGCATGCTCTTCTGGTTCTCTGGATATCTGTTTATTTTCCTGTTGAGGACTGTAGCATAACTAGAGTGAAAGTCTTTCTTTTCTTTAAAGCATTTGATTGTGTTAATTGAATCTTGTGCAATTTTGATTCTTACACACTTATTAATCTCAATGGGGTTTTATAGCATATTTGCAAAAACAGCATTAAACAAATGAGGTAACATTGGTAGGTGGTCATCCACGATGTTAATGACATTGAACTTCTGGGTTTAGTCCTTGCTGGGGTCAACTGTCAGACATAATAATCTTAGGCGTGTACAGTATGGGGCAGAAGTATGTTTACATTTGTTCATATGGGAAAAGACATGCAAGTTATAATTATTTCAATATCTTTATTATCTCAAAGAAATGGCACAATAAACCTAATTTTGCCCCAGCCTGTATATTACTACTGGTTTTGAGAAGTGTATAAGCCAGCACATCTCTGTGTCAGAAAAAACTACCCACAGTTATTTGAGGATCAAATGTATGATTACAACATTGAGAACACTTTATAAACCATAAGAAACTAAACACATTTTTGCAATTATTATAGTAATAGGATACAGCTAACAAATATGACAGAACAAATTGGTCTTTCAACTTCAGTCTGTTGTTTGCTGTTGTAGGTAGTGTAAATTTTGTTTTGTTGTTGCTTTAAAAGTGAAAAGAAAAGTTAACAAACCTAAAGTGTACTGTAAGGCAAAGAGAAATTAATAATTTCCAAATAACATTTTACTTGAAATGTCAATTGAAATGATTTATTTCATTAAATGTGATGATGGCATTAAAAACTTCTCGTTTCACATTTTTCTGTTTATCATTATAAACAAATATATATTTAGTGTTGATTATGCATAAGGTGTTGTGGGAAGTAGTAGAACTACTAATTTATTGTAACCAGATATGCACCCTGCCACCAAGCAGTTCACCCTATAATTCCTTTAGTCTTTTGCAATTAGATGGCAAACACCTTCAGGACAGTAGGCACATTCTATTCTTTTCTGCATGTTTATTTCCAGATCACTTAGCATCATGCTTTATTATTATCATCTACATTTTTTCAAAGGAGGAAATTAAAGCTCAAAAGCTTTTAAAAAGCTCGGCCAGTATCACAGCTTATAATTGCTAGAAATTTTGTTCCCAACACTTTTCTTACTTCAGATTTAGCCAAAAGGAAGTAAATACAAAAGTGAGAATGAATCAGCCAATTTCCCTGGAACATAGTTCTTAAAATGGCAGTAGAAACCATCTATTTTAGAGCTTAGGTGAGAAATACTCCAAAGAAGGGGTGAGTAGAATGCTAAAATTTTGAAAACAATCAATTTGTTTTGTAACTACCAATCTGTACTTCTCAATTCCTTCACTTTTTTCACCCACTGCCCCAAACCCTCTCACCAATGGCAGTCCTCAGTCTGCTCTCTGTATGGACGAATCTGTTTTGCTTGTTAGTCTATAATGTCCTTTAGATTCCACATGTAAGTGAGATCATATAGTACTTGCCTTTCCCTGACTGACTTATTTCACTTAGCATAATACCCTCTAGACCCATCCATGCTGTCATGGAATAGTCATGGGGATGTAAAGCACAGCATAGGACCTATAGTCAGTGATATTGTAATACCTATGTAAGGTGCCGGTTGAGCACTGGAAGTACCAAGAACATTTTGTATATCTCAAAGTTGGATCTCCAGGCACTTTCTGAATACATAAATGTCTTCCTTTCTCTTACACTGTTTGACCCCTCATCCCAGTAGTAATAATTCTGGGTCTGCTCTTCAGTGCAAGACTGTACATTAAAAACAGTGAGTTACTTCTCATGTGGCCAATCTATTAAAATACGAGACCTGATACCTTGACTAGTAAGTACACCATGTAGGAAATAGATGTAACACTCAAACTGGGTAATGTGAGGATATGTCATGAAAGAGCAATTTCCAAAAGTGTAGGGAAGTGCATAGGGGAAACACAAACACTGCCAGCCACAATGTTACCAACCCTATGCCTGAAGAGATGAAGGTAGGAAGAAATGTCTAGAACACCCATCTGGATTAGTTAAGATAAAGATCACCTTCCATACCAAAAATTAAAAAGTACAGTGGCTAAAAGTAGACAGAAGTATAATAGTTTCTCATGTGAGTTCAACATCTAGACTGGAGGTGTGGCTCCATGCTGTCAAGATAGTCAACAGTAAAGGCACCTTCCACATTGGTGCTATGCCATCCCTTAGTTCACAGCCCTACTCTGTAGGGTGATGGCTGTCTAGTGCCTTGTTTGAGCTTCAACTTGTGTGAAGAGTAAATAGAGGAAATCCGGATCAAGCAAAGTTTGCTCATGCTCCTATTTTATTAGCAAGAATTTGAGTTGCACATGGCTGCAAAGGAGGCTGGAGTCTATGGTCACCAGTTGTGTTGCTCCATATGACTAGAGGAAAAGGTCCAATAGATTAAGAGGGGACAGCTCACAGTGAAAGGCATCAACCCACACAGCATATCTGGCCACTTAGAACCACTGACTCCAGTAATACTAATTGAAGGAATTTGCATGGGATTCGTGATTCAATTTGTTTTGTGCCTAAGTCATGCTGTTTATCTTTTATTATTTGTGAATTTTCTTATTGTGCAAGTTATATTTTACTGCAAGTCAAAAACTATAATTTTGACAATTCTGTATTCTATAGGGGTTCCATCTCTTCTAGTCACAAAGAACTCTGGTGCATTATCAGATTTCTTGCCTCTCAATAGTTCCCTGTGTAAAATTTCGCAACAGCTATAGAAGAAAGTAATGTTTGAAATTCGGTAACTTTAATGGAGTCTGTAAGGGATGGGAAAACAAAAGAGAGAGAAAAGAGAGAATGTTTGAGCTATTTCACTGAAAAATATATCTTACAAAAAGCCTCATAGTGCAGCTTAAAGATTTGGCAAACTGCCCAAGAAGTAGCTTAACATGCCTTAGTAATAAGAGGTTGCTTTAATACTGCTCATGAGGAAGCAATTCCTTTGTTAAAGAGCTTTCCAATTGAATGACTGTGTCCTGTGCTTACCTTAGGAGAAGTTCCTTTCATAGAAGCTCATGTGCGTTGCTTAAAATGCATGCCTGCAGACAGACCTAACCTTGATTTCTCAAGGAAAAAAAAGTCCTCAGCTTTTATTTGAAAAATGAACTTAATAGATCAACACACCAAGTCTTTCGTTGTTCTTAGGTATAATTGCCAGGATTAGGAATAACTTCACAATATTCAAAACTCCCTCTGTTTCAGGAAGCATGTGGTTTGGGACAGAAAGTCTCCAATCTAATTTCAAAATTTCCATGGCTGCTGTAAATTACTTTGGGCAGAAAGGTGGAGTAGACGAAGTTGCTATGAAAGATATCATTTTAAATGTCATGGAGAGAATCAATAATCAAGGTTTGTAATGTAAAGGTTCTTTTGGCAGATACAAGCATGAAGTGAGACTCTATAAATTCTCTAAGGTCTGCTGTCTATTCCACACAATAGGAATTAATAGTAAGTGAATAGCACGAGGGACTTGAAAAGATTACAATAATTCCTCCCTGATTTGAAGAATGAAAAATAATGGGAAGTGGTAAGAATGTGTTAGAACTACTAAGCAGCTGTTTCAGAAATTGTGAAAAATAAGGGTGGCAGGAAGTCATCAAAAAGCAAGACATGCTCTTTTAAATTTTAAGTAAATAATTTACAAAAAGATAACAGGGAGAAATATCTATATGTATATGTATGTACATGCATGTATATATATAGAGAGAGAGAGATGCATGTACATGCACACATTCATTACTTTGGGGTATATACTTAGGAGTTGAATTCCTGTGTCATAAAGTGTACATATGTCCACATTTAGTAGACATTGTCAAAGCAATTGTACCAAAACTATAAACTATCTCTAGAGGGAAGTTCATAGCAATACAGGCTTACATAAAGAAGATAGAAACATTTCAAACAAACAACCTAACCCTACACCTACAAGAACTTGAGGAACAACAACAAAGACAGGCCAGAGAAAGTAGAAGGAAGGAAATATGCAAGATGAGAGAAGAATTAAATGACATAGAAACTAAAAGCACAATTCTAAGGATCAATGAATCCAGGAGTTGGTTTTTGGAAAAGATAAACAAAATAGACAAGGCTTTAAGCAGGCTCATCAAGAAAAGAAGAGAGAGGACCCAAATAAACACAATCAGAAATTAAAGAGGAGAGATTACAACTGATGCCACAGAAATAGAAGGGATTGTAAGAAATTACAATGAAGAACTGTATGCCAAGAAATTTGAAAACCTAGGTGAAATGGGCAAATTTCTAGAAAAATATAATCTTCCAAAACTCAATGAAAAAGAAGCAGAAAACCTGAACAGACCAGTAACAGCAGATGAAATAGAAGCAGTAATCAAAAAACTCCCGTCACAAAAAAGCACTCTACCAGATGGTTTCACAGGAGAATTCTACAAAGCACTGAAGGAAGAGCTAACCCCTATTGTTCACAGACTATTCAAAAAAATCCAAAATGATGGGAAACTTCCCAACTCTTTTTATGAAGCCAGCATCATCCTAATTCCAAAACCAGATAGAGACACAACAAAGAAAGAAAACTTCAGGCCAATATCACTGATGAACATAAACGCTAAAATACTAAATAAAATATTGGCAAATCACAGCCAACAACACATCAAAAAGATCATACACCATGACCAAGTGGGATTCATCCCAGGGATGCAAGGATGGTTCAGTATTCGCAAATCAGTAAATGTAATACATCACATAAACAAAAGCAAAGACAAAACCACATAAACATACCAATAGACACAGAAAAAGCTTCTGATAAGAGACAGCACTCATTTATGATAAAGGTACTCAGAAAAGTGGAAATAGAGGGAGCATTCCTCAACAAAACAAAGGCCATATATGAGAGACCTGCAGCCAACATCATACTCAATGGACAAAAACTGAAAGCTTTTCCACTAAGATCAGGAACAAGACAAGGTTGTCCACTTTCACCACTTCCATTCAATATAGTATTGGAAGTTTTAGCCATAGCTATTAGACAAGAAAAGAAAATAAAAGGAACCCAAATTGGAAAAGAGGAAACAAAACTGTCATTGTTTGCAAATGACATGATAGTGTACATGGAAAACCCTATAGACTCAGCCAAAAAAAACCTGCTCAACATAATAAATGAATTTGGCAAAACAGCAGCATACAAAGTCATATCCAGAAATCAAAGGCATTTTTGAATACCAACAACAAAACAGCAGAGGCGGAAATCAAGAAAAAAATGAACATGCCTTTTGACCCAGCAATTCCACTATTAGGAGTATATCCTAAGAACCCTAAAACACCAGTCCCAAAGACATATGCACCGCAATGTTCATAGCAGCACAATTTACAATAGCCAAGAGTTGGAAGCAACCTAGGTGCCCGTCAGTAAATGAATGGATCAAAAAACTATGCTGCATACACACAATGGAATTTTATGCTGCAGAAACAAAGAAGGAGCTCCTACCTTTTGCAACATCAAAAAGCTATGGTACATTTACACAATGGAATTCTATGCTGCAGAAAGGAAGAAGGAACTCCTACCCTTTGCAACATCATGGATGGAACTGGAAAGCATTATGCTGAGTGAGATAAGCCAGGGGTTGAAGAACAAATACCATATGATCTCACCTTTAACAGGAAGCTAAACAACAAAACAAACAGCAAGCAAAATATAACCAAAGACACTGAAATAGAGAACAGGCTGACAGTGACCAGAGGGGAGAGGGGACAGAATTTCAGGGGAAATAGGGGAGGGATTTAGAGGAACATATATAAAGGATACATGGACAACAACTGAGAAGGGTGGAAATGGGAGGGAGGGGGAGCACGGGGGTGGGATGAGTAATAGACAGAAAACTGTACTTGAAAAGTAATTAAATTTAAAAAAATGGGGGGGACCCTGAAACACCAATCCAAAAGAACCTATGCACCCCGATGTTCATAGCAGCACAATTTACGATAGCCAAGAGTTGGAAGCAACCTAGATGCCCATCAGTAAATGAATGGATCAAAAAGCTATGGTACATTTACACAATGGAATTCTATGCTGCAGAAAGGAAGAAGGAAGTCCTACCCTTTGCAACATCATGGATGGAACTGGAAAGCATTATGCTGAGCAAAATAAGCTAGGCAGTGAAAGACAAATACCATATGATATCACCATTAACGGTAATCTAAACAACAAAACAAACAAGCAAGCAAAATATGACCAATGACACTCAAATACGGAACAGGCCGACAGGGTCCAGAGGGGAGAGGGGAGAGAATCATAGGGGAAAAGGGGATGGACTTACATGAACAAGTATAAAGCACACATGGACAATAACTAAGGTGGGGGATGGAAATGGGAGGGAGGTGGGGAGCACTAGGCGGGGCAGGGCTGGGAATATAAGACAAAAAACCGTACTTGAACAAGAATTAAATAAAAATAAAAATTAAAAAAATTACATTAAATTAAAAAATCCCATTCAATATAGCAAAAGACAAAAATAAAATACCTAGGAATAAACCTAACCAAGGAGTAAAAAGGACTGTATGCAGAAAACTACACAACACTGAAGAAAGAAATCAAAGAAGACACAAACAAATGGAAACATATACCGTGTTCATGGATTGGAAGAATTAACATCATCAAAATGTCCATACTACCCAAAGCAATTTACAGATTCAATGCAATACCTATTAAAGTACCAATGGCATATTTCACAGACATAGAACAAACACTTCAAAAATTTAAATGGAACCATAAACAACCCCAAATAGCAGCTGCAATTTTGAGAAAGAAGAACAAAGTAGGAGGGATCACAATACCTGATATCAAACTGTATTACAAGGCCACTGTAATCAAAACAGCCTGGTACTGGCATGAAAACAGGCACATAGACCAATGTAACAGAACAGAGAGCGCAGAAATAAACCCAAATAGCTAAAGTCAATTAATATTCAACAAAGGGGGCAGTAACATAAAATGGAGTAAAGATAGCCTCTTCAACAAATGATGTTGGGAGAACTGGACAGCTACATGCAAAAAAATGAAATTGAGCACTGACTTACACCATACACCAAAATAAATTCAAGGTGGATAAAAGACTTAAATATAAGCTATGACACCATTAAAGTCCTGGAGGAGAACATTGGCAGGAAAATTTCAGATATTTCACACTGCAATATTTTTACTGATATGTCCCCTAGAGCAAGGGACTTAAAGAAAAGAATAAACAAATGGGATTTCATCAAAATTAAAAGCTTCTGCATGGCTAAGGAAAACAGTGTTAAGAAAAAAAGAGAACCAACCATATGGGAAAACATATTTGCCAGTGATACCTCAGATAAAGGGTTTTTTATTTTATTTTATTTATTTATCTTTAGAGAGGAAGGGAAAGAGAGGAGAAGTATCAATGTATGGTTGCCTCTCGTGCACCCCCTGCCGGGAACTGGCCTGCAACCCAGGCATGTGCCCTGACTGGGAATCGAACCACGATCCTGTGGTTCACAGGCCTGTGCTCAATCCACTGAGCTGCACCAGCCAGGGCTCAGATAAAGGTTTAATCTCCAAAATATACAAAGAACTCACATGACTCCACTCTAAGAAGACAAGCAACCCAATTAAAAAATTGGCATAGGACTTGAACAGACATTTCTCCAAGGAGGACATACAGAGGATCCAGAGACACATGAAAAGATGCTCAATATCGCTAGCTATCAGAGAGATGCAAATTAAAACCACAATGAGATACCACTTAACACCAGTCAGAATGGCTATCATAAACAAAGAAATAAACAACAAGTGCTGGAGAGGTTGTGGGGAAAAGGGGACCCTAGTTCACTGTTGGTGGGATTGCAGACTGGTACAACCACCATGGAAAACAGTATGGAATTTTCTAAGAAAACTAAAGATGAACATGCCTTTTGACCCAGCAATTCCACTGTTAGGAGTATATCCTAAGAACCCTGAAACAGCAATCCAAAAGAACCTATGCACACCAATGTTTATTGCAGCACAATTTACAATAGCCAAGAGTTGGAAGCAACCTAGATGCCCATCAGGAAATGAATGGATTAAAAAACTATGATACATTTACACAATGGAATTCTATGCAGCAGAAAGAAAGAAGGAGCTCTTGCCCTTCGCAACATGGATGGAACTGGAAAGCATTATGCTGAGTGAAATAAGCCAGGCAGTGAAAGAAAAATACCATATGATCTCACCTTTATCAGGAACCTAAACCACAAAACAAACAAGCAAGCAAAATATGACCAAAGACACTGAAATACAGAACAGGCTGACAGGGGCCAGAGGGGAGAGGGGAGAGAATCACAGGGGAAAAGGGGAAGGATTCACAGGAAGAAGTATAAAGGACACATGGACAATAACTAAGGTGGGGGGTGGAAATGGGAGGGAGATGGGGAGCACTGGTGGGGGTGGGCAAGGCTAGGAATATAAGTCAGAAAACTGTACTTGAACAATAATGAAATAAGTCTAAACAAAAAAATATTAAAAAATAAACTCTCTCTAGAAAGACATGAAGGTTCCAGTTAGTCTACATCCACAACAATCTGTAGGCATTTGAGTTACATAAATACATAAAAGTATTCTGATCAGCAAGTGGTTATAAGTCCTTTTGCTTTTAAATTTTTATGTAAATTTGCATTTAAGCATGTAAGAATAGGTTGATCTATATGTGATTTAGGAGCAGTAAATTGATTATATAATGTAAATAAATATAATGAATCACTGCAAATTTCAAGCATCCTATAATTTTATATATATACATACTTTTCATATATTCATTCTCTCAATGTAGTTACATATTTATATATACACACATCCTCCCTCTTTCTCAATATACATAGAGACTGATTTTAGTTGGTGACTTATTTACATACCTCATTTTTTAAAAATATATAATCTTGATTATTTCTTTCCATTACCATTAAGTCCCCTTATACCCCCCCACAATCACCACACTGTTGTCCATGTCCACGAGTCCTTTTTCCTTTTTGCTCAATCTCTCCACCCCCTAACTCCTCCCCCCACTAGCTGTCTTAATAGAAATGTATTCATATTAGCAGACATTTTATGACCTTCATTATCCCTCATTTAGAAACCAAATGAAATATTTTCTACATTTCAATCTACTGCATTAGTTATATCATAAAATGTAATGAAATCATTGAAAGAAACAGTTTAAATTAATAGCACATGCTGTGTCTCTAGCAAAAAGTTTGGCTAAAAAGTTTATTTTCCTTTCCATTTAAGGAGTTGAGTCATTATGCTGCAACTAATGGGAAATTAATAGATTTTTTTAAAGTTCTGCAAGCAGTAAAGATCTTACACCTCCACATTATTTTCCCTCTATGTTATTTTTTAATTATAAAAATGTTATGGTTGATTTCCTTCAATGTTAATCTATACAAGGGGATAATTCTAAATAGATGTAAAGCTTTTATTGAAACAAGGAGAATTCAGTTTATTCCTAAAAATCATTCAGAAATTAAACTTTGTAATTTAACACACAAGTTTACCACTAAAGAAATAGTTGATACAAAGATCAAAATGTCTAGTACTGGCTGGTGTGGCTCAGTGGACTGAGTGCTGGCCTGCAAACCAAAGGGTCACCATTTTGATTCCCAGTCTAGGGCACATGCCTGGGTTGTGGGCCAGGTCCCCAGTAGGGGGCACGTGAAAGGCCACCACATATTAATGTTTCTCTCCCTCTCTTTCTCTCTCTCTTCCCCTCTGTCTAAAAGTAAATAAAATCTTTGTTTTTAAGTCCTTATATTTTACTATGCTGAGATCTCCTTGAGAGAAAAAACTGGAGATTAGTTATCACTGTTTGCATAGGCGTGGAGAAGAATTTGTAAAATGATAACAAGGGATTAATAAATATTTATTGAATCACTTTTATTCTTTGTTATAATAGTCTGATAATTAAGGTGGATTAGTCTAGGAAGTCCTCAAATGATCTAAGGTTAGAATACTGATTATGGAAAATGGACTCACAGATGAGAACTTAATAATATTCATTTATCCTTTGAAGAAATGGAGCAATCCAGTCTCACTGTGTCCAAAAAGACTATTTTATTGCCAGCCATGCAATATTTTCCCTGCTTTGTCAAGAACTAAACAACACAACTCTTGTGGTAGAACTCAGTTTGGTCCCAGTGTTTTCCTCCCTGTATCAAGCCCTTTCCCATGTGACTTTGTACTTCCTCCAGCTAGACTTCAGGTTCAGCCATGTAACTTGCTTTGGCCAATATGTTTTAGCAGATGTGATATGACCAAAGAAATGAAGTCTATTTGTTATGGCTTGTCCTCCCTCAGTTCTGCCATCATCAAGAGAAGTGACTGAGTCTCAGAAGGAACATACATTTAGTAATTTGGAGCAAGGCACCATACTCAGCAGGACTTACAACGTGAAGCAGTCAGGAAAGACCACCTTATTCATAATCAATCTACATACCCATGAATTTAAAACTAAATGATTATGGTTGCATGCCACCAAGTTAGTTATTCAGCATTATTGTAGCACTAGATAACTGATATAATTCTTAAAGACAGACATCATGTTGAATTCAACTTTGTCCATAACACTTTTTCAAGTACACATAGTAGAAAATCAATAAATGAAATATATGAAAAGATCTATTTTCAAAAGCCTAAGCTTTGAGGACTTTTCATCTCAGTATTTTATTGAGAAAATTTAAACACAGAAAAGTTGAAAGAACTGTATAGGGAACATCCATATAACTATCACCTGAATTTGCAAATTTACCATGAACTTGCAGATGCCATTTCTAATGAATAAACAAAATCAGCTAAATGAAAGACTCTAGCTATAACTAAAGA
This sequence comes from Sturnira hondurensis, assembly GCF_014824575.4. NCBI lineage: Eukaryota > Metazoa > Chordata > Mammalia > Chiroptera > Phyllostomidae > Sturnira > Sturnira hondurensis. Next base: position 128,062 of record NW_028082785.1, read on the forward strand.
ATGTAGAACATTAATATATTTTCCCCATAAACTGTGCTTATTATATTTAATCACTTTTCTTATATTTCTTAAATACCTCAGATCAATGCTAGTGTGCTAAAGAATAACTGTTCCATATATTCTCTATGGGGATTTCAGGAAGGTTAATTAAATGTAACTGACAAATTACACAATTAAATTCCACATACATTATATAATGAGGTGTAAAGTTTGGTAATGATGGCTTCTATCATTCACTATATGTCCTCGGTATAGTGCTCCTAAGAAATGCCCAAATTAAAAAATTTCATGCAAAGAAGAGGGGATCTACTTCCATGGAGTTGAGCCAGGCTCATCCAGCCATTTCTGGGCCTTCAGAGTCCCCCGTTTGACTTATGGTCTCTTCCAGACCTGCCATTTAATGTTAAAGGGAAAGAAGTGAGTTACATTTCAGAGCTTACCACTCCATCCAACACACATGTGCAGCAATAAGTAAAGACTTTCATGTGCACAAAGCAAAGTAAATGGATTTTGAAGTTGAGGGAATATAACTGGGTTGAATGAATCCCTTATCCAGAGATGCTACGCATCTTTTCCATGCTATATGTGTTGGTCCTTATATCACACTGCTGGAACACAGCAAACACACATTTAACTCATACTGGAAATGGTGGAATAAGGAATTGTGGGGTAGTATAGGTCTCATGTAGCCAGGAATGAGAGAAAGAGAAGTGAGAAAAAGATGTTTAAAAATATTGCTGCTTGTGATAAATGAAATTCATCTTTGTATTTCCTTTTCTTTTTCTAAGTAACAATAATAAAGCTTGTAATTGTCATTTAAAAATAAAAAATGAACCAGAGGATCGTGGTTCGATTCCCAGTCAGGGCACATGGCTGGGTTGCAGGTCAGTTCCCAGCAGGGAACTCATGAGAGGCAACCATACACTGATATTTCTCTCCCTCTCTCCTTCCCTTCCCCTCTAAAGATAAATAAATGAAATCTTTAGAAAATAAATAAATAATAAATAAATAAAATTAAAAATGAAGAAGTCATACTAATTCAAGTATATACACTTAAGACAAGTGAGAGGAATTGAGTAAAAAAAGAGAAAAGAATTAAAATAGTGCCAGTGATTCTGTTAGCAATTCCATTAACCAAATGTGCCACCAAATAAAGGTCCAGTAAGAGTTACACATCTGATCTTTCTTTAACCCACCCCATCTCTGAATTCCTCTATTTGTATAAGCTTCTCAATGTTATGAGTTATTCCAGTGTTTAAAAATATACATTTTTATCATATAGTATGACTTTTAAATGTAATACAACTGCTTAATCTATTTCTTTTTTTTCATTTTTTTAATTTAATTCTTGTTCAAGTACAGTTTTCTGTCTTATATTCCCAGCCCTGCCCACCCCCCCAGTGCTCCCCACCTCTCTCCCATTTCCACCCCCGACCTTAGTTATTGTTCATGTGTCCTTTATACTTGTTCATGTGAATCCTTCCCCTTTTCCCCTGTGATATTTCTTAATTGAATAAAGCTGGGGGAAAGGCTCCCAAAGGCTGTCATTGAGAGTACACCAATGTGGTGTCTAGACAAAACCAAAGCCCATAATATTAAGAATGATCAAACATAATTTTGACTTTAAATAATACCATGTGTACTGACATCAAACTCTAACTCTCATGTTCGATTGATTTCAGTGCACTGAGATGAGAATAAAATCTTTCTCTCCCAAATGAATTATGGAATCTCTAGACTGTCATAAAGAAATAAGATTTACTGAATTTTGGAATGAATTAGTATTTACCAAAAGCCACTACTATTATATAAATCAGTTTTATGTTTACTATCTATAAAATAATTTTCAGAAGTTAGCTACATAACTTTCTTATCTCTTCTACTAGAGAGTAAGATTCTGGACATTTTTCTCAGAGCATTAGCACATTTCACTGCACAGTCTTGTGAATGAATGAGCAAGTTATTTCAAACACTCTTCTATTAGATTATATTGACATCCAAAAAGACATTAAATATAATCAGATGCCTGAACATTTTGGCATATGAATAATACTATGCTTTTATATTCTTCTAAATCAAAATAGAGTCAACTAATTATCTTACGTTAAAAACAAAACAGGAAAATCAGTATGGTATAACAACCAATGACACACAGGAGATCTAATCTGATTAAAAATAAACCTTTTCTTACTTAATTCATTAAATTTTAAGGATTGATTTTAAAAATATACACCAAAAGAAAATACTACAATTCTCTATAAACGTTAATATATACTGACTACTTAAAACAAGCCAATGAACTCTGGCTGGTGTGATTCAACGGATTGAGTGTGGACTGCCAACCAAAGGGTCACAAGTTCGATTCCCAGTCAGGGCACATGCCTGGGTTGAAGGCCAGGTCCCCAGTATCGGGAGTACAAGAAACAACCACAGATTGACATTTTTCTCCCTCTTTCTCTTCCCCTCTCTCTAAAAATGAATAAATAAAATCTTTTTTAAAAGAATCCAGTGAGACAGGTACTATTCTTACACTTATTTTGCAGGTGATAAAAATGTCATGAGAAGTCTATTTTTCTAATGTCACACAGCTGGTGTCAGTGCTAGAATTTGGGTCCAGAGCTTTAAATATGATCTCTCCATCATACTACCTAGTGCTAGATACATGACATTAACCACCTATATATATACAGAAATAATTTCCCTTTTTGCCCTGCTTGGAGTGAGAATTTTTATATGCATGAATGAGATTCTGAATATCAACACTTCTTTTAAGAACCATATTCCCAAAGCAATATAATTGAACATGAAATAATAATGGAAGAAAAGAAAAACCTTTGGAAGCATTTTTTTAATTTAACAGTACATGAGAAAATAATGCACCAATCGGCAAAATATGTCCTCTGGATCAATTCTAGGCTGTAGAAGCAGTTTGCAAAGAAAAACAAATTCTTGGTACTAACAATTCATCAATAAAGCTTTCATGAGTGAAAAATAAAAGCACTTTTATATTATTGTAACTATTTCTATGGAAGTCTAAATAAAAATCTAAGCATATTGATAATCTTTCTAATCATGAATATTTTAAGCATGCAATTGCTTCTTGAACCCATGTTTTAACTAAAATTATGTGGAAGAATCATTATCTATTATGGGTTAGCATCCTTTAGACTGACAAAGACAGGCACCCCTGAAAAAAGACTAAATGCAGGCTTCATCCCATCAATTACTTGCAAAAGGCCTAGTCACTGCATTTTCTTTATATCTGGAAATAGACATGCTTCTACATTTTTCTATGTATTTTAATGAATTCACGTTTTTCAGTACTCATTCTAATACAAAAATGGGCCTAGCTATTCCCCATGTCCTTCCTGTCTCTAATGTGTTTTTTCCTCTTCTTTGCTGTCATGCTTTTCCTATGTGAGCACCTATAGCTATTCAATAAATATTTGTTGAATTATGAATGATCACATAAACAAAACCCCCCAAATCCTAAACCAATTTTACATGTTGATTTTTTAGCCTTCAAACACCATCTATTATTATTTTCCTAATAGACCAAATTGACATTTAAAAATAACAATTTCAATCTGGTTTTATTTGAGGTGCAACCCAGAACTTTTAGGAAACTGTACAGGTCCTTTACTACCTCTAGCTTTAAGACTGACAGATGTAGCTGGACTCTAATTCAGATGACCTCATCCAATGAAGTTCTGAAGTTAATGAAGAGGGTGTGGTTCATTCCCCATAAGCTTAAATTGAATAAATCATGTATTTTTTTCTTATTTTTTTTATTCCTAACCCTTCTATTCAGACTCTGACATTTGGGTCTTCATCTCTAGAAACTTTAAACTTAAAAATGTTTTTTTTAACTTTAAAATAGAAAAAATTCTGTTTTACCTTAGTTACAATATATAGCTAAATTCATTAAATACAATTTGAATATTAGGTTGAAGTACCATTTTAATAGGTTGAATTCTACTTCCGCTGCTTGTTTTTCAGATTCTCTCTACCTGAAATAACCAATCACCTATATCAACAAAGACACACTTACACTCTGGAGAAGAGGTCCCACCAGTAAAAATATTCAAGCTTCAAAATTTCCAGCTGGATGGTTGCCAATTAGGAAGAAAGAGTACACAATGCTTTCATAAGTAGTAAGAAAAGAGCCTGACAAAGGATTTTAGCTAATTCTATGTGGGTGGAAATTTCAGTCAAGAGGGAAAAAATCTCATAAGAAAGATATTAAAGAGAAAAGAACAAACTTTTGTAAAGCTGCAAGGTAAAAGTACAGTAACTTTCCAAACTTGACATAATCAAATGTATGTCACAAATATGCTGCATGCCTCTATCAAAAAGTCATCAAGAAATCCCTTTTTAGCACCTCCCATTGATATGACCTAAGTTTGTAAAATTTAGAAGTATAGGCATCATGACATTTTTTGTGCATGTATGAAAAGCTTTGCAACAACTTTGAGACCAGTACCATAGGAAAGATTAAAGATGATGTAGAGCAGTCCTGGCTGGTGTGGTTCAGCAGATTGAATGCTGGCCTGTGGACCAAAGGGTCACTGGTTCAATTCCCAGTCAGGGCACATGCCTGGGTTGCGGGCCAGGTCCCCAGTAGGAGGCACATGAGAGGCGACCACACATTGATGTTTCTCTCCCTCTCTTTCTCCTTCTCTTCTCTCTCTAAGAATAAACAAATAAAATCATTTTAAAAAGATGATGGGGGGGGCAAATATGCGTAGTATAGTGGCTGAGGGTACAGATTCTTTAGTTGGGCTTTCTGAATGTGATCTTGATTTGTCTACATTTTGCCCATATAACCACAATTAAATTGTGCAGCCTTTCAGCCCTCAGCTTGCTTGCCTCTAAATCACACCAAATTAATAGAATTCTCCAAAAGGAATGAAGAAGTTGGACATGAAGCTCTGGGGACAGTGCTGTGCTACAGGACAACTGGAGTTATGAGTTGCTTGTGGGCAACCAGATTCACAAGGCAAAAATTGAAAAATAAATAAGCAAGACCTTCCCCACATCAATCTGATGCTACATTTACTTAACTTTATAAAACAATCCAAGACTGGAGTTACAACAGGTACATCAGTGGCATGTCATCAGGAGTCCCAGCGTGTGCCCAAGTACACAGATTTTTTTACCCCATCACCTATATGAAGTGAACACATCCATGTGAGTCACTTGGACACAAAGAAACCACAAGCCCATCCCCCTGTTAATACTTTATACTGTCCTAGTCACATAGGTCGGGGTCCTCCATGCCAAAGCTCCCTCAACACAGGTGCTGTCCCACACAATAAAGAAGGCAAATACTACATGCTCCATTTATCTTTACTGTTTCCAAAGAAATAATGCTACAGAGCCCAGGGTCATTCTCAGTCAGGTCTGCATCAGTCCAGGCCTGATGGTAGGCCTTTACTCACAGTCTATCATGTAGAAAGTCCTCTAGAAATATTACCTACCATTGTTCCAAGTAGCAAACAAGTAATATTCTATGTGGGTTAGTGCATACCCTCACTATTAATGAAGATACTGTCAATAGTACATGAACATGAAGACTGCCAGAAGAATCTAAACTACCCACTGAGTACTGAGACAGTAACTACACGGCGAGCAAAAGTAGGCTTAGAGTTGTGAGTATGCAAAACACAGTTTATTCTTATATTATTATTATTTATTTATTGAATTATTTTCCATATGAACACCTACTTTTGCCTTGTATATGTTGAGAGTACTAAGAATCCTGTTTATGCCTGATAACTTATCTGTTTCCCCCTTAATCTAGTAACCGAAATTCTAATTTTTCTTTGGGAGGCCTATTCTTACCCCAGTCTCATGTAGTTCTGATGGAGGTGACCCACCCTTGTATTTAAGGGTAGGACTTGCATTGCAGGCTTATGGCTCTGTGATAACTTCAAGACTGACCTGTGACTCAAGTTAGGCCAGTGAGGGTCACCTCAGATTTTACCAGAGTTATTACAAAACAGAAATGTGTGCTCAGCCACCATGGTAGCTCTTCTGAGGTGAGTGTCGATGGCGAAGTACCACATGGATAAAGCCAGCCTGACAATGAAGGATACACAGAGAAAAGAGAGAACAAAAGATGAAAAGGGAGTAACGAGTGAGGTCTCTGGCATTTTCAAAAATATAAGCCAGTAAATTCCCTTTTTACATTAAGCAAGAATGCATTTTGGATCTGTTAAGTGGACTTTAAGGTTTCTAAGGCAGGATATAAATTGGGAAGGGAGACACAAATGCAAAGCCAGGGCACTTAAGCAGAAAGGGCACAATCCACATGTAGTCCTGGGAAGCATGCACCAACGTGACCAACTTCACATGTGCAGCAATGGCTAAGAGAACTGGTCTGAGGGACTAGGACTAAGATCAGGTAGGGTAACAGGGTGACTCTTTCTTCACAGTTAGACACTTATCATGTCCCCCAGCACATAAGAACAATCTATTGTGAAGCAAAGATAAATTGCCAGTCTCTATTCCCGAAAAAGACTGTCAGAACTTCTGAGCACCGGACACTTCTGGTCTACTGGCTGCCACATGGGGCTTGGCTTGTCTAAGGCACTAGAAACCCGGTGAGAATGGAGAAACCCTAGGTTACCCAAGAGAGAGAAGCAGATCAGCCACAGACCATGTGGAAGATGAGATAGATATTTAAGAAAAACAACTTTCTGGTTGTGCTGAAAAATTCTCCTTGGATCTAGTCTGAGCGGCTTAGAGATAAAGAAAGATCCTGGCCTATATTTGGGATGAGACTAGTATGGGGCAGGTTTGCCATTTGAGTATTAAGAAAATACAAAAGAGCACTCGCTGGTGTAGCTTAGTGGATTGAGCACAGGCCTGCGAAACAAAGGGTCATTGGTTCGATTCCCAGTCAGGGCACATGCCTGGGTTGCAGGCCAGGTCCCCAGTACGGGACACATGAGAGGCAACCACACAATGATGTTTTTCTCCCACACTTTCTTCTTCCTTTCTCCTCTCTCTAAAAATAAATAAATAAAATATCAAAAAGAAAAAAAAACACAAAAGAAAGTTTGCTTTTTCAAAACTACTGTCTCAGAAAAATACAGGGTCAGTACAGGTTAAAGAAATTTTTTATAATGCCTGTCATTCAAATGATAAAAACACTTTAAAAAATGGTACACAATGGGACCATTTCTCTTATTATACATAAATTTTATCAGTTTGCCACTGATGATGTGGCCTTAGATATTCACATGGAGGAAAAAATAGAAATTTCCAAAAGCAGCATCATATACAACAACAAAATATCTCTCAGATCACTGGTTAAGAAAAAAATATTAATGAGATACAAATACACTACAGAGTGGAAATCAAACTTGAACAGGCAAACATTACAGGCCAATATGATATATTCTATACAGAGCTTTTATATGAATTCGGTAAGATGAAAAGTACATATTCAAAAGTGTCAGCATAGTGAACACCATCCTTGAGAATTGCAAATTTAAATTTGAATATTATTAATCATTTGCATTCTTGAGCCATGCTCTTTAAAGGTCTATTATAATTTCCTCACAATTTACTATATAATAATGTTAACAATAAGCCTATTATATTTAATGAGTGCTTACTATGAATATGTTGAATAGTTTCACATATGCTTTTTTTTTATCAGAATTTCCTCAGACCAAAGCATACCATGAGTTTAAATGGCATCCTATTAAAAACTTACATTTCAGTGGCTTTTACCCTTGGATACTGATAAAGGACCTCTACTTGCCTATGAAAATCTCCCTCAGTTCTCAGAATCTGCAGGTACTAATTTGGGTGTGTTCTTATCTGTGCCTATACTTGCTGAGTACAATTGTGTCCACAGGGAATGAATATACATTGGAAACTGCTATTTATTTCCAGTTACCACTGGAGTCACGGTTACTCCACTTGACATTCAGAGCCACCTCAGTCTCTGCTAGTCATTGTCTAAGTGCCACCATGTTCCTCTTCTGGCAGGTCAAACATCTAGAGTTGTTGCTGAGCACTGTGAAGGAAGCACTGGCACACTCCTGTTGGCAATGCCGTGCACGGTGTGGTGAAGTGTGTGCCAAGTGCTTCCGTCTCCTCATATCCCAGAACACCCTAGCGTTTCCCAATGCTTTATAAAATTTCTAATGGGAGTGCTCTTTCTGGCTTTGGTTTTTAACTTTAATTCTTTCTCCCTCAATATTTTTATCCCAATATTCTATAAGATGTGTACAGGGAGAGGAAGGTGGGGTGGGGGTACACCAGATGACAAATCTCCAAAAGGGATGTTATGCTGAATTTCAGATTGACTATTCTTTCTCATAGCCAAGGTTTTCCTATCGTGTTAAGTCATACTACTTAGCTGCTACTTCCCTCAGAATTAGCTCACCTAAAAAACTCCTCATCCCCTAAGTCAGAAAAAAAGAAAAAAGCCAAGGTAGTGATACTTAAACTAGACAAAATACACTTTAAAACAAAGAATATAACAAGAGACAAAGAAAGGCCTACCAATTCCATTTCTGTGTATTTATCCAAAAAAAAACAAAATGCTAAATCAAAAAGACATATGAGGTCTGTCCATGAAGTATCCAGCCATGTAATTGGAAAAATAGAGAGATATATTTAAGAAGATATAAGACACAAGAAACATTGTATATAAGACAATGGTGCCTCAGTCCCCTTCAAAGTAGGCACCTTGGGACCTCACACAGTTCTCCCAATCGCCATCAGTTGCCCCATTGTATCTTCCTGAATCTCATCAATGCTCTGAAATCTCTTCCCTTTCAAAGGTGATTTTAGTTTTTCAAAATGCCAGAAGTTGCAGGGCACCAAATTTGGGCTGGGGGGCTGAGTCACCTGGGTGATTTGATGTTTCATGAAAAAACTCTACTCCAGACATGATGCATGAGTGGCCGCAATGTTGTGATGAAGCTGCCAATCACTAGTTGCCCATAGCTGCTGCCTTCTGAATCATCTGAGTAGTTTCTGCGGACTACTTAAATGTTCAAGCTTAACACAAAATTAGATGCAAATTTGTTGCTATACTGATTCAGTTATTTTGAATGTGAGGGCTGCACGATACACATGCCCACTCAATGGCATGTACCACCCACACTGACTGGTACATAGTGAAGTTGTCATTGTTCATGCATCAGCATTCCAGGCCACTCTCCTTGGCTGCCATGTTACATAGATGTTGCTCAAACTGCTCTCATTACATTAACGATGGCTGGACTTTTTCCAGACAGACCTTGTATATGACCACATGTTCTCCACAGTATTATTTACAATAGACAGAGTATGGAAGCAAACCAAGTGTCCATCAATAAATGAATGGATAAAGAAGTGGTACATATATACAATGGAATATGATTCAGCCATAAAAAGAATTAAATCTTATCATTTATGACAGCATGGATGGACCTAGAAGGTATCATGCTAAGTGAAGTAAGCCAGTCAGAGAAAGACAAATGCCCTATGATTTTACTCATATGTGGAATCTGAAATAAATAAATAAATAAATAAACCAACAACAGACTAGAAATATACTCATAGATACAGAGAACAAAAATGATGATTGCCAGAGGGGAGAGGGTTCATGGGGCTGAGAAGAAAGGTGAAGGGATTGAGAAGTATAGATTGGTAGCTTTGGAATAGTCATGGGCATGTAAAATACAGCATAGGGAATATAGTCAATAATATTGTAATAACTATGTATGGTGTCAGATGGGTACTAGATTTATTGGGGTGATCACTTCATAAGTTATATAAATGTCTAATCACTAGGTTGTACACATGAAGCTAATATAATATTATACATCAACTTTAATTGAAAAATTATTAAAGACATATTTTTATATAAAAAGTTACTTGCTTTTAAGTAACAGAAATCTAATTCAACTTTGAGCTGGTAGGGGGTAGAGGAGGAATGTTATTGTTTCCACAAATCAAAATTTCAAATTCCAGTGGTGGTTTTGTCTTTAGAGCTTTGTTGAATGACTTCAATAGTTTCAAGTTTATGTCTCTTTTCCTCCATCTCTCTGTTACGCTTCATGTTGGCTTTTGTCTCAAGGAAGCCAAAAATTATACAGCAGAATAGTACTTCCTTCTTCTCGGGTGTAGAAAAAGTCATTGGGATAAATTTGATTGTTCCAACTTGAGTAACTGGGCCCAGAGCTCAGCCAGCCACAGTGGACAGGGAGATGCAGTATTCTGACTATCAACCCTTGCTACTAAGCAGAGCAAGCCATGTAATTAACATCCCTAGTAGTTATGGGCAGGTATGTTTACCAAAAAGAGAATAAGCTAGGCAGTAACAATTATGCACTAGAGCCCTGCTCTCAGCAGATACTTGCAGGGCCAATCTGATCACAAAGTATGCCCAAATAAACTGGAACCTCAGTGGTGGGAATGACATCATTTAAATTCTTCTCTTAGCTTGTGTACAAAGACCCAGAATTCAAAAATGGGACTCACTGCTCCAATGCCTATGTTCACCTGACCACATACCCTGCTTTCCTAATTATAATGTCTTTTCACATTTTAAAAGAGTATTCCTACCTATAACCATGCAGGCACACTAAGAGGAAAACATAACTTTGGAGAAGTCAAAAAGGCTAGAGTAGAGTTCCTCAAAGTATGTTCCACACCATCTACTTCAGAATAACCTGGGGAGCTTATTATTGTTTCTCCATTGGGAATCACTTTGAACTCTTAAGTCAGAATCTTTGAGTTTCCCTTCCACTTGCTATGGCTTGTGCTTATCCACTGTTATTGCTACAGTCCAAAAGGATTGACCGTCTGATAGGCCATTGCCTTCCCTGCTGTGAGAAAGTTCCCATTCAATCAGATATTTGCATCTTTGCTCATACCAATATTCACAGAAGTAACAGTCAGCCATGTATTACCAACATTCTAGCAAGCCATCAGTGCAATGCAAAGTTTTGGGGTGCTGCCAATGCTATGGCTCAAATTCCTCATATCTGACCCAACATTCTAGCCAAAATAGTTTCAAAAACTACCAAGATAGTTTCAGAGTATGTCAGAGATACTCTATGTTTGCATGGAACCAAACACAGCACCTTTTTTCACCACAGAGTTAATATGACACAGAAGCAGTATGTCATTATCTCTGCCCTGGCCACCTCTAAAAGTCCCCACACTGGATCGGCATCGTTAATATTTATGCACCTTCAGATGTGAGAAACATGTTGAATTAGTTGTTATCAACCTTTGCAGTATGTTGGGGTCATCTGGGGAGGATTAATAAGCAGTATTGCCTGGATTCCAGAACCAGAGATTCTGATGTAATTGGTCTGGGGTGTGGTATTGATGCTCCCCAGTTGCTTCTAATGTGCAGCAGAGGTTGAAAACCACTGCAATCAGGGAACTATTATATGCTTAGTGAGAACATCTACAAAAGTGTTTTAAAGGCCACTTCTCTCAGGAGAGATGTGAACAAAGTGCTAATCAGCACAGCAAAAGCAATTGGCAGGTTTTTCTAGGAGAAATCATAATAAATCTGAAAACTCAGAGGCAAGCCTAAGACATCAACCTTGAAAAAGAATAAGTTTTGGATACAGCAGGCTGGAAGCATGGCAGAGTGGAAAAGGGGGGCATTTAGGTAAAAGAAAATGAAGAGGTGGAAAACCTTACCACCCAGGAGCAGGAAATTGAATGCAACCTGAGACCCAACTGAGAGCCACCATAGGAATCTGCAGATGGCAGCAGCACGATGAAAACCATGCTGGAAAATGAAAACAGCACTAATAGCACAGCAAAGTGGCCAATCCAATGTATCTTTAAAAGCACCATCTCTGGAGAACTGTATTTCTATGGTTCTCCCTAGCAGGCATTTTTAGCTACAATGAAGAAGCTATACTCCTAACAAAGAAACTGTATGTGGGATCATTAAATGATCTAATATTTGCTAGGGTAAGTTTGCACTATCTGTAGAGCCAAGCCAGGCCACAGTTGTTAGTCTATGGTTAAAGACTGGTAAGAGTGAACATGTAGAGTTAGTTTAAGTTGTCTGCGGTTCAGTTTCCTAATTAATGTGCAAATAAGCAGCAAAGGACCATGGGAGTGAACATGATGCCATGATGTTCTTCATGGAAATTATTACAGATACCTGATGTTGGATGATCACCAGAGCCAGCATGGAGTGAAGAATTCATCATGCAAGAAGAGTTAACAACCATGAGCTCACTGCTTTTTACATTATTTGATTTGGGTTTTTATGTACATTAGCACTCAAGGTTCCACTCAGTATAAAAGACATTGCAACAGCACTTCAGTAACACACTTCCTTACTCTGATTCTTATTCTGTTCTTGGAGAAGTTCTTGAAGACTACCAATTCTATCTGGCAGCTGCCAAATCAGGGATGTGCTCTGCTGAACCACTGGATTTGTAATGGAGCTTGTAACCGAGGCTGAGTAAATTCAAATAAGTGTAGACTCTAGTTAGGAACCACTAAGTTTCAGGATGATCAACTGAGGTCATTCAGTTTCAATGTTTTGAATCTAAATATATTAAACTAAAAATCCTCACCCTAGCTGGTGTAGCTCAATGGATTGAGTGCTAGCCTGCAAACCAAAGGGTCATCGGTTTGATTCCCAGTCAGAGCACGTGCCTGGGTTGTGGGCCAGGTCCTCAGTAGAGGGCATGCAAGAGGCAACCACACATTAAGGTTTCTCTCCCTCTTTTTCTCCCTCCCTTCCCCTCTGTCTAAAGATAACTAAATAAACTATTTGAAAAAAATAAACTAATAATTTTTAACTTGGGACTTACAAAGCAAAGAATTTAAGGACAGCCCAAAAAATTACTTTGAGAGAACCCTATGCAACACATACTAAGTGGCTAAAACATACCATTCATATAATTACTGAGTTAAAGTATTTAAATGCATAGGCCATTAGATTTAGGTGGCTCTAATTATAGTAAGCAAACAAAGTCTAAGCCAGAGTCAGTGCACTTGAATTGGAGAAAATGAAACTTAAGAACAACCAGTGACAAACTAGGGTTTCCCAAATAAGGTGACCACTTAAGCTATAGCCAATGAAATCATTTCTTTGCTCTTCTTTCTTATCTTCTCTATAAAATCCTTACCAGAGCTCCTATCTATGGAGTGCTCTTAACCACTGCCAGTTTGGTGCCACCCAGTTCAAACTGATGTTTGCCCAAGTAAACACTTCAAAATTTTTAATGTGCCTCAGTTTACCTTTTTTAATCCTTAACTGAGGATATGTTTATTGATTTAGAGAGACAGTAGAAGGAAGAGAGAGAGAGAGACATAACTGTGAGAAACATCGATTGGTTTCTTCCCATACACCCCCCAACCAGGGACCAAACCTGCAACCTAGGTATGTGCCCTGACTGGTAATAGAACCCACAAAGTTTTGGTGTATGGGATGATGCTCTAACCAACTGAGCCACCTGGCTAGGGTACCTCAGTTTATCTTTTACCACCTGTAATACATTTGACAGAATTTTCAGGCCCTGCCTGGTATCCAAGGCTTATATTGCCCTCTCCCAACTCTTGAGACAATTTGCCTTCTATATGATGCTTCAGATTTTAGGACATATTTTATGTGGACAGAGTGCTTGAAGATATTATCCTTGACCAGCGGTATTATAATCATACTAGGCTTTTTTCTCCAAAAATGCAATTCATTGGTTCTATCGGAGACCTATTCAATCAGTGTCAGAGCATCTTGTGTGTAGAGCCTATGACCCTGTATCTGTATAGGTCATCCAAACAATATCCTCTGGTGACTTTTTAAAAATATTTTATTTATTTATCTTTAGAGAGGAAGGGAAGGAGAGAGGAAGAGACATATCAATGTATGGTTGCCTCTCGTGAGTCCCCTGCTGGGAACTGGCCTGCAACCCAGGCATGTGCCCTGACTGGGAATTGAACCACGATCGTGTGGTTCACAGGCCCGCTCTCAACCCACTGAGCTATGCCAGCCAGGCTCCTCTGGTGACTTTCAAACCTGGTGCTTCCTAAAATCCAAAAATGGAATGTTGAGCAGAAGTTGTGAACTGATAGCCTGATAACAGACTGGATACTAGCATTTGGAAACCAATGTCCCCAAGTCTGTCTGCATGGCTCCAGGTATCACATCCTCACCAGACACAAATTCTCCCTGGTTCCACTGACCACTTTTGGTCCCTGCCGACTACCAAGGTCATTATTTCAGACTCTCCGGTACTTTGGCTGTTAGTAATCCCTCTGCTTACTCTTTATCTTAAATCTCACTATTTCCTGTGGTTTCCACCAGCACATTATAAACTTCAATAAATTCTTGCTCTGTTGCCTGGAGTAGGACAGAGATGAAATGTTTCTAGACATTGATGATTATGTTCTGATCAACAGTAATGAGACAGAGCAGATTAAAAAGAGCTGCCATCTAAGACTAAAGATATCCATTTGGACAGGGATATTCACAGGGGTGTCCAACCCATGGCCCATGGGCCACATGCAGCCTAGGATGGCTATGAGTGTGGCCCAACACAAAATCATAAATTTATTTGAAACATTATGAGATGTTTTTGTGATTACATGTTGTGATGTATTCAATGTGTGGCCCAACACTTTTTCTTCTTACAGTGTGGCCTAGAGATGCCAAAAGGTTGAACATCCCTGTTAGAGGATATTCTAATTTTAATTATTAGTTTAGGTAGTAAATCCAAGCCCAGAGGTGGAGGGAACCAAAATGCAAAGTGCAGGGGTGGTACTCAGGGTAAGAAGTCTATTGGGTGATCCAAAATCAAACTGTGCAAATTTACTAATCAGTGGCAATGGTAGTGAAGGAAACAATAATCAAAACTGGGAAACCAGAATTGACAGATCTGGGAACCATGAAATCTTATAAGTACATAGAAGAGCTCCAAGGATGGGTCTTTAGTTTAAGAGCAGAATTCCACCCAAATGGAGTTAAGTGGTTTTATTTTTAACTTTTTTTACAGTGAGGCTACCAAGTCATCAACTCACCAACAGGGACCCTCACTATAGCATTTGATATGGGAACATACCTTAGAATCTCCTGGAAGAAAAGATGACTTGATAGGCTCGAGCCTCCTAAATCCCTCTTGCTTCTAGTTAGGGTACCTATCAGATTAATCCTCAGAGCATCTTTGCTGTTATTTTGTAGTTGATACACAGGTCCAAGAACTACCTATTCAGAATGCCCTGTGTTTTGGCCTGAGCATCTGTGCCTTTTAACACTGCACAGGTGCTTCACATGAACCACCAGGAAGAGAGCTACAGTCACTGGGGTCAGACTGGGGCTGAACTGGAAAGGAGAGTGGCACAGCAGCAGTGATGGAGAACTGGGAATTGGAAGGAGTTGCTACAGGTCCAATGAAAACATGCACCTGAGCAAAGTGCTATGAGGAAAGTTAACCCTTAAGAAACATAAGAGCATTTCCTTTTTTTCTGGTCCACCTACTTCCAAGAATTAGCAAGTATAATCAAAAGAGCTCTGAATTACATTGCAAAATTATGGACAGTTAGGAACCACAGCTGTCCCAGGCAGCTATGTATATTGCTTGACACACAGAAGATTTTACTTTGAACCATGGGCCATTAGACATTTAGGTCCAGTATTCAAAAGAATTTCCTTAATATGAGAAATCTCTGAAACATCTAAAGAAAGTAATTTTGGCACTTTTCTATCATTCAGAAATTGATAAGCAATTCATTTCTTCCCTCTCAGGTGTGTTATTTTCGATGAGGAAATTTCAGTAGCAAGGATTCTTTCACATTGGTCCAGAAAACCCATTACAAACAACCACAGGAAGGCTACCACCATCTCTCTAAAAGTGAGAGTAAACACAGGCTTAATTTGTTCATGTGCAGTAAACAGTTTAGTTTTGAAAGTGGAACCTTAGGTGAAAATTTTATTTCTCTCTGGTTATTTTGATCTCCCTAGTTGAAAGACATTACTGAAATAAAGGAAGCGTTAAACCCTAGCACCCAGTTATCAAAGTTGAAGGAATATAAATTTGTTTGACAATTATTGTCTTAAATCATCTTTGGCTCAAGTTAGAAAGTTTGTACCCTTACAAGCTTCCTTCTTTCTGAAGTGGTATGCACTAAGAATCTAGCGTGTAGGGACTTAGGAGCCCAATGGTCAAAAGCAAAAATTCAGTTGGTAATTAGGTGCTTGAGATTCACATTCCTCTGCCAAGTAGGGATAAGAAGGCAAAATACATTATGCTGCCTCCAAGTTTCAAAGGCTTAGTCACCTAGTGATTTTGTTTGTGAGATACTCACGATCATTATCACCATGGAAAAAGAAAACCAGCTCTGAAACAGCTTTGATTAGCAGGAGCACTCACCATGAATCTGGGACTACAGAGGACAATGACATCCCTGAGACCGGGTGGCTTCCAAAGAGAGCTCAGAATCACTAATTGGCTCACTGTTTACTGAGAGATGCATCCCATGTTGGAACATGCACAGGGACTAGTAGAGCTCTTCAATGCATGACCTTTTGAAAAAGTAATAAAAGTAGCAATTCTGGGGAAAAGGATTTCAGTACAGGTGCACATATCTAAAGCTGAAATTCTTTACTGACACCAAGGAATCTATACTGTGTGTTGAAGTTGAAAGTCAGCTGTCCTGTACCAGTAATTTCTTCAGTTATCTCTTTAAATTACAAAGACAGACATAGTTTTTCTTCATTCACCCTCTTTTCAAAGCTGAACAGACATCCTCCATAAGAGATACTGCATTGCCATAAAATACTAACCTCAACAGTTTGTCCTTGCAAAATGTTGTCCTTGGAAACAGTAAAGCATATATAAGTAAAAATCAGGCCTATCACAAGAGAGCCAACTACCATTCTCTAGATTAACACGTTCACCTCTTCTCCTTTATCCAGATTACTGCTGCGTGGGGGCCAGTATAGGAAATCAAAATAGTAAAATGTTTACATCAATTTTGTTTCTAGCATACTTTGGAAGGGAAAGATAATCAATGCAGGGTCAGCCCCTGACTCAACTTGGTTCAATCGGGATTTCTTCTGTGGGGATTTGGAAGTCATTACCGAGAGAAGGAATGACTTAATTTGCTAACCATAAAGTCCAGAGCTACGAGTTGTTGACAGAAAATCATCCACTACATTTTTTCCTCCAGGGAAAAAAACAAAGGAAGCCTATCTCAGTGGGTGGGAGGGATGGGGAAAACAAGCAGACAAGCAGACAGTGACAAACAAGGTGAAGAAGGAATTGGGAATCCTGGGGCATTCCCTTGCAATTTTTTTTCTGAGTCCTGGAAACCCCCCCACTTTTTAGTTCATTGAGATACCTCTGAATCCTTTTTTTAGTTCATTGAGATACCTCTGAATCCTTCCATTAAATACCACCTCCAACTTTTATGGGCATGATATAACTAAAGAAAGTTTCCCTGACTAGCAATAGAAATCTACCAGTATAACTAGTTAGAAAATGTCATGGAAAAATATATTATTGCTAATAAACAAAAATATAAAATCCCTGGTAATAATAAACATAATAAAATATTAAAAGTGATATGGAATTTTATATCTAAATAGAAACAACTACTAAAGGATATAATATAAGAGATGCATAAGTGGAAAGAATATCTAGTCCTAGATAAGAAAGAATCACATAAAGATAACTATGTTGGCACTATCATATATTGCTGAGAAGAGTAAATATATAACCTTTCCATCTAACTGCTTTCCAAAACATGTCAAAAATGCTCAGAGCTTAACTCACATATTTAACATTGAAAAGTTATCCTATAGAAATCATCAGAAATATTAGCAAAGATGTAACCATAAGGTCAGACTTTGCAGAAATCTTTACAACCTAAAATTGCTAAAATATGCAATACAACTAGGGAATTGATCAATAAAATTATTGAATATCATTGCAATGAATACTGAACAACAACTAGATTAATCAATTATCAAATAATAATAATATGAGGAAAAGCTCAAAATAGTATAAAAATTGTAAATTATAGAATAATATTCATAATAATCTATAATCGTTTAGATTATTAAATTATTTAAATAAATGAGTAAAATTATATAGACCAAAACAAGCAGTTCTGGATGTATTAAGATGGTGATATTTTTGTTCTGCTCCTTATGTTTTTGAAAATTTCCAAATTTTCCAAGAAGCAAAGAGAATCAGAAAAAAATGTATAATTTATGCTATTAGAAAAAAGTAAATAATAAAGTAATGAAAGTGCCAACAATACAAAACAAAGAAAAACAAAATAAATAAAGAAGGCAGGAAAAGTCATTTCAGACTAGAGGTAGGAAAGAGTCTGACATGTTCTGAGATCTCCAAGTGTTTCCATGTATCTATATGTAAGGAGGAATTCGAAGAAGGGTGTTTCAAAAAGGACCTTATCCTCTCAGCACTAGTTTCCTAGTGCTTCTATAACAACTTACAGCAAACTCAGTGGCTTGAAAGAAACAAATTTGTTATTTACAGTTTTGGTGGTCAAAAGTCTGAAATGGATCCCACTTAACAAAAATCAAGGTGTCGGCAGAGATGTGTTCCTTTCTAGAGGTTCTAGGGGAAAATCTATTTTCTTGCCTCTCCCAGCTTCTAGAGCAGGGGTGTCAAACTCATTTTCACCAGGGGCCACATCAGCCTCATGTTTGCCTTCAAAGGGCAGAACGTAACTTTAGGACTGTGTAAATGTGACTACTCCTTAACTAAAGGCAAGGAGCTTGGTGCTGCCACCGGGTAGAAACAAGGTGCTGGGCCTGGTAAAACAAGTTGGAGGGTGGGATTCAGCCCACAGGCCTTCTATTTGCCACCTGTGTTCTAGAGGTAAGCCACATTCCTTGGCTTGTGGCTCCTTCCACATTCAAAGTCAGCAACAACCAATCAAGTGTTGTTCTCAATGCCCTCCCTCTGATTCTGACTCTTTTGCTTCTTTCTAACTAATTTGTAAAGATGTGATTACATTGCACCACTCATATAACTTCAAATGATACGTTTACTCTAAGGCTGATTAGCAACTGCAGCCTTAATTACCCCTTGCCATGTAGTATAGTATATCCACAGTTCTTGTGAAGAGGAAGTGAATGCCTTTGGGGGAAAGGACATTACTACACTTACCAAAAAGTATTTTCTCTGGAGGCAGTTGATGGTAGGGAGACCAGTGAATAAAGGTTATTTTAACAACTGAAAGCTAAGGAATTAACTGGCCTGGAAAAAATGTTATCTTACTGAGATTTGTAGGGTATAAGAGTAGAGGGTAAACTGATGTTTTCAAATTCAGAGGAACAATCTACCTCACTCCTCCCACAGACTCAAATCCTGGGCTTAGAGCAAAACCTTAGGTATAGTAGAGGTTCGACAGACAGTTGCTGAATCATTGATTGACCTAAGAAATAATTTGTTCCACTGCTTTTCTTAGCTTTTAGAGTCCAATGATTTCTCCTCGGATTTCCTTAATATCTACTGTCTAAACCTTTTATTTTAGCACTTGATCAAGCCTTAACATTATTTATTTGTTTTGCTAATATCCATTATTTCACGAATTAACTTAACACAATATCGTTTATATGAGAGTGGTACACTATGAACTTCACTTTCAAAAGCTTGGTTTTATGAGTAAATTTTTATCATACTATGTAAACCTTCCATGTAGATATGACTCATCGTTTTCTGCTATGTAGGTACATAAGACTAAAATTCTTGTTCCCTTTTTCCCTCATATTTTTACTACTGTCTCAAGGCCAATTTCTACATGGTCATAAAGGGATTCGTTTAGTAGGTTATGAGGTTACTAGAATAACAAAGAAAAAGCTTCCCTGTGTTTTTCACATGAGTTGATTGTCCCTCCAATATCCTGTTATATGATAGAATTAAAAAATAGTATAACATTTCCGTTCTGTTAATTGCTTAAATGTACAGTCTTCTGCTATTTTAAGAATAGCTAAATTCAACCAATAATGTACACAAAGAACAGAGTTCAGAAGCTCAGCATCTTAGAAATACTATGTGAGTATTTAATAGCCATATACCATTAATCATCTTGGAAATTTTAGAGTTTTCCTGTATTATCTTTGCATTGATTACATCAGTATAATTTAATCATCATTGACAAATAACATTAATGGGTTGAACAATAAAGCTTTACCAGCATTAGATATATTCACAACAAAGAAACACCAGAGTCAAACTTATAATAAAGCATAGATCTAAGAGTATGCCAAAAAGCCAAACATGGTACACAGGATTTTCCCTGTCTATAAAATAAATAGTAGTAATGAACTTAATCAACAAAACAAACAAGCAAGCAAAATATAACCAGAGAAATTGAAATTCAGAAAGAACTGACAGTAACCAGAGGGGAGGTGGAAACGGATAATGTGGAGGGGTGGGGAAAGGGAAAGGGTTGTCAAGGAACATCTATAAAGGGCATGTGAACAAAGCCAAGTGGGGGTAGGATCGAGGGTGGCAGGTGGGGGTGGATGGGGTGGGGGAGTAGTAGGGGGGAAATGGAGACAACTGTACTTGAACAACAATAAAAAAAGATGAAAAAATAAATAGTAGTAATGAAAGAAGTTGTGAATACCAGTCCCAGATAAGTGTAGGTCCATTTCTGATTTTGTCAAATACAGAATGAGAGATTGAGCTGGGTGTTTAAAGGATGAATGAGTTCCTCAAATAAAGAGTGATCAAGTATACAGGATAGAAGAGGGCATCTGTTCAAGTCTAGAAAGAAATACAGAAAAAAAAAATTTAAAAGCAAACAATGTTGAGACTCCTAAGGGGATGTAAAAAAGAATTATGAAAATTGTTTCAGATGACCATAACATATTTATTTTCTCTCTTCTTTCTCTTTCCCTCTCTCCCTTTTTCCATGGTTATTGAGAGACTGATTTTTTTGTGCTAATGCTTATGCTAAGTTCTGAAGAGACAGAGTGTATGTACCTTGTGGTGACTTCTTAATTCAATAAACAAAGCCAGGTACTTGACTTTGATGTACAAATTAGTCTTTGAGCAGTAATCATGCATAGTAGAACCTTGCCTGTGAAGTATCTTAAAACCCAAAGGGACATAAAGGAAAGAATAAACAAATGGGATCTTACCAAAACAAAAAGCTTCTACATGGCTAAAGAAAATAATATTAAGATAAAAAGAGAACCAATTGTTTGGGAAAACATATTTGCCAATGACACCTCAGACAAAGGTTTAATCTCCAAAATATACAAAGAACTCACATGATTCTACTCTAAGAAGACAAGCAACCCAATTTAAAATGGGCAAAGGGCCCTGGCTGGTGTAGTTCAGTGGATTGAGCGCAGGCCTGCAAACCAGAGGATCGCAGTTCAATTCCCAGTCAGGGCACATGCCTGGGTTGCAGGCCAGTTCCCAGCAGGGCATGTAGTTCCTCTGGAACTAGAAAGCATTATGCTGAGTGAAATAAGCCAGGCATTGAAAGACAAACACCATATGATCTCACCTTTAACAGGAAGCTAGCAACAAAACAAACAAGCAAGCAAAATATAACTAAGGACACTGAAATACAGAACAGGATGACAGGGACGAGAGGGGAGAGAATTTCAGGGCAAAGGGGGAAGGATTCACAGGAACAAGTGTAAAGGACACATGGACAAAAACTAAGGCGGGGGAGAAATGGGAGGGAGCTGGGGAGCACTGGGGGGGTACTGGGATGGGAGTAAAAGACAGAAAACTGTACTTGAACAATAAATAATTTTTTTAAATCCACATTAATATTACCTCTCCTGGAGATGCTTTTTTAGAAAGCCTTGCAAAACCGTCCCTCCCCTAAGGAGCTCATATTCTAATAAAGGATCTAGGCATAAAAATATGTACAATATATTGTAACAAATTTTGAAAAAAGGATTAAGAGATCAGCAAGTAGAATAAGAAAAGGGAGAAAGAGGGAGAAAAAACTTTACAGGTAGAGATTATTTCCTGGAAGTTTTGTTGTTGCTGTTGGAAATAAAATTATAAGCATATTCAAAGGTCATAAGGATGGAGGGCCGTATAGCTGAGCTCAAAGTTAAACCTCTCCTAGAAGCAGTCGAAAGCTTCTATTAATGTTTTTTAAAAGTAGGACAATGAACTACTCATTGATATACAGATGGCTAAGTAAAACTGAAGCATTCCAAGGGGGAGATCTTGTTAACAGTCACCTACTTAAATGTTTCATTTATTCATCTATTAATTCAATAAATACCATTAAGCATGTACTAGATACACAAGTTTGTGTTTGGTTTGGGGGATATACCTGAGAGTAAAGGAGGCATAAATGTGCCAGAATGGACCTTAGAGCCTTGCAGGAAAACAATTGTTGAATTGATATTGATTCATTTATTTGGTGACTCTGTATTAGTCATTTTTGTATATGCTAAAAATACAGTGAACAATACATAAAAAGTGTTTACTTGTGGTGGGAGGCAGAGAAAAAAATTAAATTTAAATTTCAAGCATACATAGGTGCTATGAAGAAAACGGTACTGTGATATAAATGATTGTGTTGACCAGCAAGGCTCGTTTCATGAACCATGATGGGCCAAGACAAAAAATCCATGAGAATGAATCAACCACGTACAGATCAAGAAATAGTAGATGCACTGCTGGTCGGTATAGCTCAGTGGATTGAGTACGGGCCTGCAAAGCAAAGGGTCACTGGTTCAATTCCCTGTCAAAGCACTTGCCTGTGTTGTAGGCCGGGTCCCCAGTAGGGGGTGCATGAGAGGCAACCACAGACTGATGTTTCCTCTTTTTCCTTCCCTTCCCTTCTCTCTAAAAATAAATTTTTTAAAAATATATTTTAAAAGAAATAGTAAATGCAGAGGTCCTACTGAGATATCAGAAGTGTGGCACATTAGAAAATAGTAATTAGGCCAGTGTGGCTGGAATGTTGGAAACAAGGGGGATAGTTCTAAGAAATAACTTTGGAGAAACAGAAAAGGACTAGATTATATAAAGTCTTACATGAAAAGGTAAAGCTTTTGGAATATATTCTAATAATATATTACTTCTAATGATATAATGTACCCAGTACAGAGAAGTTTTTAGAAAATTTGACTTTGCATTATAACATAGTCTTATTTGTATTGGAAAAAGATTGATTTGAGTGCTATGTAGTTCCTGGATGTTACCATAGGCAAGAGTGAAACAATCAAGATAGTACTGCAATATTCTAAGTTACATATAATAGTATATTGTAACAAAAAATATGGAGATAATTAAACAAATCTGGTATATATTTTGGATGTAGAATGAATACCTCAAAATGGGAGGGAATGGGAAGCATGAAAAATTTCTAAATGTTGACACTTCAGCAAGTGGGCAGATGCTTGTGTCTCTAGCTGAATGTAAAATGGAGAAGGTACAAATAGCACATTGGTCTTCAGATATGCTGCAGTATTGGAGAATATGTTAAAGTCAAGAGTGTTTGAAGACTAAAAAGAAAACCTTAAGATTAGTAAATGCTAAATAAGCAGTTCGATATGCAAATGTTCTGCTCAGAGGTAAGTCAGGGTTGGAGACATGCATTTGGGTTAAATGGTATATATAAAGTCTTGCAACTGAGTCAAACAATCTAGAAAGTGTAGATAAGGATGAGAAGAAAGTTCAAGACCATGCCATGGAGGAACCAAGCCAACATTTAAACGTTGAGAAAAAGAGTCAAAGAAGCTGCCTGTCAGGCAGGAGGAAAGTCTTTTGGAAGCCAAAAGAAGAATTTCAGAAATGGAAGACATATTTAGGTGAAATGTTGCTCAGTGAGAACCAGCAACATAGACATTGTTGTTGACTTTGATAACTATGGTCTCAGTTCAGTGGAAGAGAAAAAAGATTTGATGGAATGGACTTGGAAAAGAATGAAAGGTGAGGAGGTTGAGGCAGTGACCACAGATTTTCTATACAGTGAAAAGTGAGATGGTAGTGGAGGGGGATGAGGGCCCATAGGGTGAGGGGATTAAAAATATGGAAGACACTACAGCACATTTGTAGGCTAATAGAATGTGTTTTTTAGGGAAGGAACAACAGCGTTCAGGAGAAAGAAGACTCAGTTGCAAGAAGAAAACATTTTATAAAGCAAAATGTGAGGGGGGTCAAGAGGTCATGTGGAGGCTGTAGCATTTTGCCAGGAAAGTGCAGTGGAAGGGATGAGGGGCAAGTAAGTTACCTGGTGTTCAGGGACTTTTTATAATAAAGGACTCTGGATTCTAAGTTAGATAAGAGGGGAAGTGCACTCACTTGAGGTATGTGATGGGGAACGAGATGTGACTATGATGTAAATAGAGTGGAGCTTTAGTTGCGATGAAGAAATGATGGTGAGGGTACAGAGGGATCTGGAGACATTGGTGGTGGTGGGACTCAAGGCTGTAGTAACAAGATTACCAGTCTGGTGAGTGTTAAGAAGGAGAAATAGAGCATGTTGCAGGAGCATGAAGCCAGACAGACCTAGCTGAGTTTGTAATGTCAAGAAGTCTTCTTACAGAAAGGGATGTTCAGAGAGAGTCCTATAAGATATAAAAGAGCTAGTTAGGTGAAGGGAAGGAAAGTGTTATATTTAGAAGGAAAGCTTTGACTATTAAACTGTATGAAAAATTGGAGCAGTTAAATAATTTATGTGGTCATGCAACCGACATTGGAGTGCTTCCCACATTCCAGGCATAATATTAGGGTGTGGAGATAGAGCAATTTATGATACATACAGTTCTGATTTGGAGCTTGCATTCTAGTGTAAGGAGCTGAAAAGAATTCTGCTAGAAAAATAGAGAGCAGGGACAGAAAATGGTACAGACAAGGATGCAGAGAATGGGAAAGGACATCATGGTGGGCCTTGAGAAAGGATTTAGATTTTTCTCTTGCATTTTTGCGCTGTGGATGCCTCATATTTACTGATGAATAGTAGTGATTACAGAATACATCCTTATATTCCTTTTCACAGAGGAAAAGCTTTCAACATTTTGTTATTTAGTATCAGTTTCTGGTTATTTTCTTTTGCTTTTGTAGAAAATCTTTATCAGATTAAGAAAGTTGTTTCAAATTCCTAGTTCATGAGAGGGATTCTTTTTAAAGATTTTATTTATTTATTTGCAGAGAAAGGGGAAGGGAGGAGAAAGAGAGGGAAAGAAACATTAATGTGTGGTTGCCTCTCATTCAACCCCTACTGGGAACCTGGCCTACAACTCAGGCATGTGCCCTGACTGGGAATCGAACTGGCGGCCTTTTGGTTCACAGGCTGGCACTCAATCCACTGAGCTACACCAGCCAGGGTGTAAGTGGTATTTTTGTAAGTCATATCTGGACATGAGATTGTACCAAATCTTTTTTCTATATCTATTCAGATAATCATTCTTTCATTTTGTTAGTGTGCAAAATGACAATGATAAATTTTCAAATGTGAATAAATCTTGTATCCTTATAAAGCTACTTGACCATGAAACATTTTATTTTATATATTGCTAATTTTAAGATTTTTGTATGTATGTTTATGAGATTTGGCTGTGATATTTTTATTTCAAGATCTTCATTAGATTTTTAAACAAGTTCCAAAACAAGTTGGGAAGTCTTTTCTTGTTTTTTGTTCTCTGCAAGAATTTATATAAACCTGATGTCATTTTTGTCTTTATTTTTTTAAAGATTTTATTTATTTATCTTTAGAGGGGAAGGGAAGGAGAGAGGGAGAGAAATATCAATGTATGGTTGCCTCTTGTGCATCTCCTGCTGGGAACTGGCCTGCAACCCAGGCATGTGCCCTGACTGGGAATCGAACCTCGATCGTCTGGTTTGCAGGCTTGAGCTACACCAGCCAGGGCCATTTTTCGTCTTTAAATGTTTAGGTTGATTTTATCTGTGAAATAATCTGTGCCTAAAGTTGCCTTTCTAAAAAGCCTATAAGAATAGATTTAATTTAGTTAATAAAATAAGGATATTCAGAAATTCTTTTTTTGTTGCTTTAATTTTGGTGAAGGTCTTTTAAAAAGAACTTTTCATTTCATCTAAGCTTTTAATTTACCATTCCAAAATCAGTCATAATCCTCTTATTCTCTTTTAAGTGTCTATAATCTTTTTTTAAGCTATTTTTTTAGATTTTATTTATTTATCTTTAGAGGGAAAGGGGAGAAGAGAAGGACAGGACCATCAATGTATGGTTGCCTCTCGTGAGTCCCCTGCTGGGAACTGGCCTGCAACCCAGGCATGTGCCCTGACTGGGAATCAAACCACGATCACGTGGTTTGCAGGCCTGCGCTCAGTCCACTGAGCTACACCAGCCAGGCTGTAATCTTTAATAATTTCTCTTTTTTCTTTCCCGATATATATATATATATATATATATATATATATATCACTTTTGACTTAATCAATCTTGTCAGTGGATTATCAATATTTTTAATCTTTTCAAAGGACCATCTTTTGGATTGATAGTATTGATAACTTTCATTTTACTGATTTTTGCTATTCACTTTATAAAATTTGTCTTATTGTATTTTGTTTAATAAATATGCTATTCTTTTTGTAATGCCTTAACACAATTCTTTTCTGAGGCAGAATCCAATCAGGAAAATAGGAATCACATTAAATATTGAAAAACAGATGGAATTTAACACAAAGAATTGCTTACCCCCATCCTAAACCTCAGATAACATTGATGCTTTCCAACCCTAAAATTTAGATTTGTCATTTCTATAATTTCATATAAATGAAATTATCTAATGCATACTCCTTTTCATGTGGCCTTTTTCATTCAGAGAAATGTTTTTGAGATTGATTCCTGTTATTATATGTTAGCTATAATTATTCTTTGTATTATTCCATTGTATAAATATCACACAATTTATTTATCCACCTGCTGATAGACATTTGGGTTATTTACAGGTTTTGATTATTAGGGATAAAGATTCTATAAACAGCAGTATATAAGTCTTTGTGTAGACATATTTTCTTTTTGTCTTAGGTAAATAACTATATGTAGAATTTCTGGATCACAGGGAGATTTTATTGAGATTTTAAATGCAATTCTTCAGAATGTTTAGTTAGTGGTAACTAATTAATTATATCCTATTAATATATTCTTACTTAGCCCTATTTTTTTAATGTGCACTATAACTGCATAGGTAACTTTGCAAGTTGTTAGGTGATTCTGCATGAAAAACTCAGGCCTAAACTCATGATCATTAACATTTATTAAATGCTAATATAGTGGTAGCAATATTATAATCACTTTATATTATTTCATTTAACTTTCATGATAACCTAAAAACTATGTGTATATTATTCTCATTTTTCAGATGAGGTGTGAACTTAAATGAAATTATTTTAATTAACTTAAGCAAAGATACAAAACAAGTAGTTTACAGAGCTCAGGTATGAACCAAACCAGTAGGCTCCCCAAGTCTATGTTCTGAACTCTACTGCCCTAAATAGACAATATAATGGTAACTGTACTTAATAGTTGAGACAAGGAAGAAAAACGACATATGTACTGCAGCATAAACAGCAGTATCCATTTAAATAAAGTAGACTTCCAAGGTCTAATTTGGGTCAGTATATCCAAATTATGGATTAATATACAAAGTAAAAAGTAGAAAACAAGGTTAGGTATATTTTAATAATGTGATTAATTTGTATATCTTATTAAAATCTGATAGTTCCCAAATCTAGAAAGGTTTTTTATCCCATAATTCAGAATTCAAATTATCTATCTAAATACTGTATATAGTGATAGACAAAAGTTGGTTTACAGTTGTTTGTATGGAAAAATATATAACAGAAGAATAACTAATAATACAAGAATAGACTCTGCATTTTGCATACTCACAAATGTAAACTTATTTTTCCACCTTTGTATACACTAAATATTCTTCATCCATTCATGTATTGTGTTGGTATTAATTAGAATGGCCTTAAACTCTAGTAGCACCTATTTGATTAAACTCTAGTAGCACCTATTTGATTAAACAAAAAACATGATACATGTCACATTGTTGGCTTTTCTTCCCCTTTTTGCAGCTGTGGTTTGTCTGAGCTTCTGCACAGATGTTCCATGGTTATAAGGAACAAATGCCTGAACAGCTGTGTCATCTTCCCCTTACTTCTCAGCTTTTGTCACTGAGGAATGAACGGCACCACTATGTTATTGTATTAATCATGATGAGAGGAAAAGTTCAATTATGCTTTTCAGAGAAAAAGTAACACTTGGTTAACATCAATTTTGTGACTATATGAATTTCTTGTCTTTTTAGGGAAGTTATTTACAAATTTACTGATAAGATACCTAGAAGAGGCTTATAAACATGATAATGTTTTATCTTCTAAACTATCAACTACATTACAATTTCTATGTAAACAAAAAGTAGGTTACCTGGGTATAATGCTTTCCAGTTATCACAGTCCCTATTGACATAGAAGACTGCTACTGAGATCATTAAATCATGATTTCCAGGGGGAAATGGCATGTTTATTAGAAAACTCCAAACCAGTTGGATTTACTATTGAGAGAACTATCAGACAAAAAAAAATGGGACTAAAAACACCCCACATCTTACATGCCACCTAAAAAGAGCTACTTACAGAAAGAAGAGGGAGTGGAGATGTGCTTTATAAGATAGTAAGACAGAAATATGAATAACTTAATAAACAAAAACCAAATCTTAGAGACTCAGAACTCAAAATACAAAATAATTACATACTTCCACTTTATATTATCCAAGGATAGAATTTCCTCATATTGGCCATCTCTGACATTATAAAGCACATTAGGGAAAAATCATGAAACAATAGGCAATTTGGTAAAAAAAAAATACAACTTCCTAGATTTTAGTACCAATATTTAGTTATTACAAGCTGTGCAAATTCTAAGAAATATAAACTGCCTTCAAAATACTCTTTCTTTCAGACTGATTATAAAAAGACACATTTATTGCTCTCAGAAAGTCTAATTTGGGGTTGCAAGAAATGCAGGCAAAAGTTCCATGAGATGCCATTTACAGAGTGTCATAAAAATGAAATGTAGCTAATGAGCCCTTCACAATGGTTTGCATCATATTCATTTCTGACTCTGCCTTTATGGCAGCTACTGTTCAGAAAATGTCCATCCATTCCATGTAAATATGGCTGCTCCCTGCTCCAGGACCAGTGTTAGAAACTCAATTTAAATTAAACCTAATCACTCCTGCCAGCCGCAGTGCACTTCCCCAACAATCCTCATCCACTGGTACATTGCAGCAATACTTTGTTTCTTGCATCTCTCAGCCTTCCTCCAATTCAACCACAGTCTAATTGGCTGGCTTGGGGATTCCACTGTCACTCAAGCTAAACCCCAAGCTCATTGAGGAAATTGGAAGCTGAATTTGCAGTTTGAGTTTGGTTTCAAGGCTACATATTTTTAACCCCTATAAGTATCTCGATAGAAGGTAAGAAAATGTAGGAAGCTGCACCTTCAATACAGCAGATCTGTTTTCTGACACATTTGATTGTTAGGTTTCATGCTAGGTGGTCAGAAGGGAATTGAAGGCTTATTTTCACATTTTGCCACAAAAAAAGCAAGCATCATCTGGAAGCCCCTTTCCACAACCATTAGGTTATCACTTTTAAAATGATCTCTTGTGGCCTAAACATTATTGCATTTTGAAGGGAATTTAGCAAAGTTTCCTATGGGTACCAATCTAGACAATTCAAGATTTTGTTTTCTGTTTCTGGATTAGGGCTGTTAGCATCAGATTGCTTAATATTTTTTAACTCACATAATGTGATATATTCCTAGATTGTTATGATCATACCTGAAGCTACATAACACAAGAAATTTTTTTCTTGATTATACTGTGCAAATAAAAGGGATTATATTATTAGCTCTGTGTCACTGAGTTTTAATATCACTGACAGTAAACAAAGGACCAGCTGGTGGGATGTCTGGCTATGTGATGAGCGTGGGAGGGTTACAGAATCTGACACAAAGTCCTTGCCCTCAAGTGTTTTCCACCATATGAAGAAGACATTTAGAGAGAAAATACACAGTGTTGTGTGTAAAGTAAGTACCAAGTTTCTAATGCAGACAATTGATGAAGTGATTCAGAGCAAGGGATAATGACTGAGACAGGTATCCATCCCACGGTACTCACTCTTAACCAGCCATTCTCCTTTCTGCCTCTTTGGTCAAAGGTAGCACAGAAGAAGAAGAAAAAATACATCCAATAATTGCTCAACTCAGCCCACAAATAACTCCAAGTGGTTTTGTTCTCATTCAGCATGAACACATAGTGCAGTCATAACGTGACACATTCTAATAATGACTGAAAAGCAAGTCTGCCTTATCCCAAATGCAGAGTTTGCCAAATTGAGTTAAACAATAAAAAGGAAGCCACTGTTCATAGCATGTTCAGTATTTATGTCTATAAATGGTTTAAGTACAGAGAGCATAATCTTTTTAGCCCAAATGTAAATTCACATGAACCAGAACCAAACTAGAGTTTAGTCCTGGAGAACCAAGGGGAATTTGTCTTTCTCCCTCCCTTCTTTGCTTCCTTCCGTCCAACCTCCCTGCCTTCCTTCTTCTTTTGTTTTTGTTTCTTTGCTTTTGTTTTTACATTTGTTTATAGCATTTACTTTCCTGTCTTAAAGTGCAAAGATGCTGTTAAGTATATGTGTACACCTCTTTTTTTTGGTTATTTAAATATACTTTTTTTGAGATATTAAGATGGTTTTATTTTTTTAATTTTTTAAAATTTAATTCTTATTCAAGTACAATTTTCTGTTTTATATTCCCTGCCCTGCCCCCCAGTGCTCCCCACCTCCCTCCCATTTCCTCTCCCCACCTTAATTATTGTTCATGTGTCCTTTATACTTATTCATGTGAGTCCCTCCCCTTTTGCCCTATGATTCTCTCCCCTCTCCTCTCTAGACCCTGTCAGCCTGCTCCGTATTTGAGTGTCATTGGTCATATTTTGCTTGCTTGCTTGTTTGGTTGTTTAGATTCCTGTTAAAGGTGAGATCATATGGTATT
The DNA here is from genome assembly GCF_014824575.4 of Sturnira hondurensis. Classification (NCBI taxonomy): domain Eukaryota; kingdom Metazoa; phylum Chordata; class Mammalia; order Chiroptera; family Phyllostomidae; genus Sturnira; species Sturnira hondurensis. The sequence continues at coordinate 159,070 of NW_028082785.1, forward strand.
TGTCTTTCACTGCCTGGCTTATTTTGCTCAACATAATGTTCTCTAGTTCCATCCATGATGTTGCAAAGGGTAGGAGCTCCTTCTTCCTTTCTGCAGCATAGAATTCCATTGTGTAAATGTACCATAGCTTTTGGATCCAGTCATTTACTGATGGGCATCTAGGTTGCCTCCAACTCTTGGCTATCGTAAATTGTGCTGCTATGAACATCAGGGTGCATAGGTTCTTTTGGATTGGTGTTTCAGGGTTCTTAGGATATACTCCTAACAGTGGAATTGCTGGGTCAAAAGGCAGGTTCATTTTTAGTTTTCTTAGAAAATTCCATACTGTTTTCCATAGTGGTTGTACCAGTCTGCAATCCCACCAACAGTGAACTAGGGTCCCCTTTTCCCCAGAACCTCTCCAGCACTTGTTGTTTGTTTCTTTGTTTATCATAGCCATTCTGACTGGTGTTAAGTGGTATCTCATTGTGGTTTTAATTTGCATCTCTCTGATAGCTAGCGATATCGAGCATCTTTTCATGTGTCTCTGGATCCTCTGCATGTCCTCCTTGGAAAAATGTCTGTTCAAGTCCTTTGTCCATTTTTTAATTGGGTTGCTCGTCTTCTTTGAGTGGAGTTGAGTGATTTCTTTGTATATTTTGGAAATTAAACCTTTGTCTGAGGTATCATTGGCAAATATGTTTTCCCAAACAGTTGCTTCTCTTTTAATCTTGATACTGTTTTCCTTAGCCATGCAGAAGCTTTTAATTTTGATGAGATCCCATTTGTTTATTCTTCCCTTTATGTCCCTTGCTCTAGGGGACTTATTTAAGCATATTTTATTGATTATGATATTACAGTTGTTCCATTATTTTTCCACCCTTTATCCTCCTCTGCCCTGCATCCCCCCTTCCACTAGCATTCCCCCCTTAGTTCATGTATATGGGTCATACATATAAGTTCTTTGGGTTCTCCATTTCTTGTACTATTCTTAACCTCCCCCTGTATATTTTGTGCTTACCATTTATGCTACTTATTCCCTGTACCTTTTCCCCCATTCTCCTCCCTCCCCCTCACCACTGATAACCTAAACTAAACACAATCTGCTGTTTTTCACGTGCCTTCTTTTCATTTCATATCACATTTCTCTATGCTCACTTTTTATTTCCACTCTTGGTCAATTAAATATATTAGTATACATTTTCCAAGTGTTACCAAGCTCTTTTCTTTTCACAATTACCTTATTTAGCTTTATCATATGATTCGACCTATTTTTATCCTAGTAGACAAAATGCAGGCAATGCTCCCTATAATAAGACAGTGTTTGATTTTGCTCAGAGAAAAATACCATTAAATGGATATGACCCTTACTATATTTTCACTTCTGAGGATCTGTCACTGAGTTGGCTTTCATTTACCATAGGAATTCAACTTGGTTATCCCTTTAAAATTGAATATCCGTCTAAATAGTGAATACAGGGTATCTACCTTGCTCTTATTGAATACAAACCCATGTAATTGGAATAGACACTCATAAGGACAGATTAGGTCTCATTGTCTCATTCCCTGTTATGTAAAGTCATTTGGTGTCCTCTCACATTTTTTCTCTTTAGAAGAAAAGTTTTTGGGTATCTTTTTCTGAATCAAGACATCCTATGAAATACACTAAGTGATTTCCCTAAACCTTCATTGCTAGTTAATGTAAATGATGACTATAATGATGGTAATATGGATTTGGGGGCCACCTAGTCCCAAATAATATGTCCAAGCACATTGCAAGATAGAGTTTTATAAAAGATTTTGTTAGTATTTTCAGATATGTCCCATTCTTAGAAAGCTGCTCCCTTCTCTTATAGTTAGCTTTCTGAATAACAACTAAACCTTTATAGCATAGCCCTGGCTGGTATGGCTCAGTGGATTGAGCACTGGCCTGAAAACCAAAAGGTGGCCAGTTTGATTTCCAGACAGGACAATGCCTGGGGTGTGGGCCAGGTCCCTAATATGGGGGCATGTGAATAGCAACCACCCATTGATGTTTCTCTCCCTCTTTTTCTCCCTCCATTCCCCTCTAAAAATAAAATAAATAGTATCTTTAAAAAATAACTGGAGTCTTCCCTCCATATTGTTTTCAAGTATTATTTTTTAGATTTTATTTATTTATTTATTTGTTTGTTTATTTTTATTTTTTTTTAGAGAGGGGAAGGGAAGGAGAAAGAGAGGAAAAGAAACATCAGCATAAGGTTGCCTCTCTTTGCCCCCTGCTGGAGACGTGGCTTACAATCAAGACATATGCCCTGATTGAGAGTCAAACCAGCAACCTTTAGGTTTGCAGGATGGAACTCAATACACTGAGCCACACAAGCCAGGGCTCTTTTACAATATATATATATATATTTTAAGATTTTATTCACTTATTTTTAGAAAGAGGGTAAGTGGGGGAGAAAGAGAGGGAAAGAAACATCAGTGTGTGGCTGCCTCCCGTGTATCTGTTTTCCAGTATTATTTTAATGATATGTCATTATTCTTATTCTAGTCTCATTAATGCTTCTCCTTCAACTGTGATTTGTAAAAGCATCACAGACTTGAAAAGACCAAAATATAACTGTTGCATCTTACTGCTCTTACCCACAAAAATAAAACCTGCTCCACATTATTCATAGTTTCACCACCTCTCCTCGTGTGTCTAGAATGGAGGAGTTTCCTGGGCCACAAAACTTTCAGTGCTAAAACCAAGAAAGTCCCAGGCATATCAGGATAAGCAGGTTACCCTAAGCCATCATGCATGTAATTCTTGAAATTAATACCTTAATCCTGAACCCTCATGAAGACATCCCTAGACTTACCACTTCTTAGCTCTCACCTGGAGCCCTAACAGGCCAAGCCAGCACCAGCCTTTGCCCCAGGATACTGCAATTGCTACTGAAGTGGTCCAGTCCCAGTAATGCCCATTTACAAAAACCCCTAGCCCTGAAAACCAGGCCATGTATGGTCCTGTTTCCACATCTTTCTCCAGTCTCATCTCTGACTACTGTTGAACCTGCCACTAAGATTCCTTTAACATGCTAAGCTTGGTCTTGTTAGATGTGTGCACCACACTTTCCACGGCTCAAAGTGAGTTTAGCTGTTTTTACTGCAACTGATTATAGTGCTTGCCATATATTCTTAGGTTACATATCATCTCCACAAAGAGCCTTCCTTGACCACCCAATCTAAAGTTCTGTTCAGTGACTTTCAATTGCATCACCACAATTTAATTCTCTACATAACAAGTAATACTATCTGATACTTCCTTGTTTATACTTGTTCATTTTATATTCGAAGGTCAAATTTTTAAATGTTGCACATACAATAAGAACACAACCATTTAAAATATCAGCAAAAAAGTATGCAAGGAAATACTGAAAACTAACACTAACATGTATCTTAAAGTGGTAAAAATTATGGATTATCTGTATTTTCTTATCTATGCTACCTGCATCTTCCATATTTCTATTCCTACTATGCTTTCATAGTTTTAGAATCCAACAATGTCAAAATCAAATTTATCATGAAAGAGTCCCAGCTTTGGCCCTGGTGTTGTTTGCAAGCCCTTTCTACCTTACTCAGTGTTATTTAAGAGGCCATACTCTCTGCGCCCTATGTGTTCTTTGCATGCCTCTATCAGAGTTCCTGGATAGTTTACCATTTGTTCCTTGTCTGTTTGTCTCATCCTCTAGATTCTGATATCCACTGAGGAACAGAAGGTGAGGCCTAAATATTTGAGGTTGTAGTCCTAGTATCTAAACACAGGGGTGTCCAATCTGCAGCCCATGGGCCACATGAAGCCCAGGATGGCTATGAATGCAGCCCAACACAAAACTGTAAATCTACTTAAAACATGATGAGAATTTTTTGTGATCACATGTCACAATGTATTAAATGTGTGGCCCAAGACAACTCTTCTTCTTCCAGTGTGGCCCAGAGATGCCAAAAGGTTGGACACTACTGATTAAATGAACAAACCTGCTCTACCTTTAAATATTTCCATTCATATTTGTGCTACACTGCTCTCTGACCATCATGAAAAAAGTTTTCATATTTCCAATTCCTGTCTACCCATGTTTAGTTGCATGATTTTTCTCAATGTAATAATATGAATATGTTAATAATTTGTCTACCCAAGTTACTGTAACTGCTCAAACTACCAATTCACTCTCCTCTTAAATTAGAACAATCATACACAGCAAACTACTTGAGACCATGCAGACTTCCTCTATTCTGTTGTATTATCCACATAAAAGATCCTAAGTAGATTTCCAAATCTGCCCTCTTTAAGTTTTGAGAGTGTCCTCCTATGACCACTGAACTGAATAATTGTAAATGGCATTCATAAATTATCTCTGAAAAATGGCTTCACACAGAAAAGACTATTATGCAGGTGTCAGGCTTCTGAATAGTGTTTGATGACGCACTAGAGAGTATTTTCAGTTTAGTAAAATACTTCTAATATCAAGGGTCTTTGCTTCAAAGTTATGCATAGTTCTCCTAAGAGTTAATGGTATAAGAAAAGGAGGCCTTTCAAATCATAAAACATCCAGATACACAATAGGTACTGATTGGATAAGTTGGTCTACTTGCCAGTGGAAAAATCAAAATGAAATAAAAGGCACCACAGAGGTTCACAGGGAGTTTGATCAATAGAAGAGTAAAAATAAAATCAGATAGTTTTAAGGAGTCTATAAAAACATGCAACAAAAACAACAAGAATCCACCTGCTTACTGACACCCAAAATTCCTCTACAAGAACCGAAGCTTTTTTTTAAAATTCTTATTCAAGTATAGTTTTCTGTTTTATATTCCCAGTCCTGCCCCCCAGTGCTCCCCACCTCCCTCCCATTTCCATCCCCACCTTAATTATTGTCCATGTGTTCTTTATACTTATTCATGTGAGTCTCTCCCCTTTCCCCCTATGATTCCCTCCCCTCTCCCCTCTGGACCCTGTCAGCCTATTCCGTATTTGAGTGTCATTGTTCATATTTTGCTTGCTTGTTTGTTTTGTTGTTTAGATTCCTGTTAAAGGTGAGATCATATGGTAAATAAGCCAGGCGGTGAAAGACAAAAAGAACCCAAGCTTTTAATTCCACATTAAGAGGTGAAACTCTCTGTTCCTAAAGATTGTTGCAAGTTGATACAAATTCACACTAAGATTAAAATAACTGTTATTATAGTCTTTCTTGCAAGCAGATTACTTTTACAAATCTGTGGGTTCCTGCTTAGATTTCCTTAAAAAATGATATATGTCACTGAAGACAGTTTACAAAAAAGGGAAGGGAAATGATTTCTAATACTATCGCTGGATTAAAAGTTTTAAATCTTAGTATACAGACTTCCAGAATTAATATATCTGCCTTTCTGTCTTTGAACTTGTCTCTCTCCTCACTCAACAATCAAAAGAAATAAGGCAAAAAGTCATGAAAATCTAGTGATGTGCACAGATATACATCTGTCACAACAATATTACAAGTTTTTTGACTGTTACATAAATTCTTTACCATACAGGAAGTGCTATAAAAATTAGGAATTCTAATTATATCACTCTAATTTATACCAAGGCCATGGATATGGAAGAGAGGGGGAAAACTAACTTTCAAGGAAAATTAGGCAAGTTAGTATAGTCGTTGGGGCATACAAATGAATAGGAGATTCCCATGTGGAGAGTGAGGTTTTCCTTTAGGGAATCCAAAAAGAAGCAACAGCATTATAAAATGTAGAAATGTAGTTTCTTGGGGAGAAGTTGGAACACAGGGTCCTGAGGGCATTGTTGAGAAAGAGGGCTGCAGATATAGACAGCCAGAATTAGATAGACTATGAAGAAATTGGTTTCTAGTATATGGACCCAAGGAGTGTATGTTCATTTACCAGTAAACAGATCCATTTGAAGACAAAATTAAAAATTTTTAAATGACTAATCTGATAGAAATTCAGAAGATGAACTTAAATAAGGGGACTTAATGTTAATAAGACCACATATGTATCTTAAAACAAAATATACCTGTAAAAATTATTGCTTTGGAGATGGCTTTGAAATTTATTTTTTCATTAAGATTATTTGTATTTATCAAGCCTTCTATTAACTTCAAACCATTTCTTTCTCATTTCAATTTGTTTTTGGTTTATTTTTCCTTCTACACAGCCATGAACTCAATATTACTTTAAGTCAAGCATGTATATAAGGCATTAAGTAAAAGTCATGTTTTAAGATAATACAAAGTGCTTTACTACTTAGTGGTAAAGAATACTGAGAAAAAAGACTAACATTTTTCTATGCACCAACAAGCTTGTAAAGAAATGGCTGCAACAGAATAAAAATTAAGCCTTCTAAAATCATTCATTCTTTGCAACTTTAATTAACATACTAAAATGGCTCTAATTTAACATTGATGTAAGTTACTTTCAAATGGTCTTTTTTCAACAGTAGTAATTTTAATTTCCACAGACATAAGAAGGATGAATATTTTGCCTGAGAAGTCACTCAAGATCTGATATTACTCCTCTAATTTGCCATATTCTTGTCTAGAACTTGGAATGAAAATAAATATGAAATATACATAGCATTTCTTTCTTACTAAATAGGAATTGCACTTATCCATGAAGGTAATCAATATTATTATTTAGGGACAACTGTAATAAACACAGGGAGAGCTGAAACATATCTCTTTGTCTCTGCCTGATGACACTGGTGAAATACCAAGGCCGGGAAGATCTCAAGGGTTAAGATATCAGAGAGAACAAACCCCACAGCAGTGGGCCTCACATCCCATATGGCTTTTCCTAAGAAGCCAAGCAGAAAACAGTGACTGAGAGGAGATGAGCAGAGCCGAAGGGGCACAGACTGAGGATATGGTCCACAGAGAACAAGGGGCCCTGGTGAGCACTCCAGAGGCTGGGTAGTGATAGCCAAAGAAATAAGAAGGAAATAGGAATAAATTACCATGCATAAATACTGAAGCCCTGTTATTAATCATCTCAGTTCAAAATTGAATTAAGTTTATGTGCCCCAAGCATCATGCCTGCCAGAACCTACAGCAAGTTGCCTCAAATGAACACATTAAGGAAAGTACTTAGGCAGATCAAAATGAACCCATGTGGTATGAGGAAGAAATAAAGAGTAACCAAAAATGTAAATGAACATACCTTAGTCCCCCTTATCCATGGGGACTATGTTCCAAGATCCCCAGTGCATGCTTAACCAAGGATAGTAGCAAACTATATATACAGTTTCTCTCTCTCTCTCTCACTTTCTCTCTGTATATAGTGTAAAGTAAAAACATCACTGCTTTTGGGTTAACAGATATATCAGGATCTGCTGGGAGAGCTGTTGCTCTGGCTAGTTCTGTGGAGTTTCTTTTTTTAATATATAAGAGCTACTCTTGCTGTACAGTAGACCCCCCTTTATCCATCTCCCATGGCTGCCTGGAACCACGAATAGTAGTGAATTTTATATATACTATTTTTCCTATACATACACACCTATGATAAAGTTTACCATAGAAATTAGGCCTGGTAAGAGATGGACAACAATAATAAAACAGAACCATTATAACAATATAGCATAATAAAAGCCAAGTGAATGTGGTCTCCCTCTATTTCTCAAAATATCTTATACTCAACACAACCTTCTTGTGATGATGTGAGGTGATAAAATGCCTTCATAAGGGGATGAACTGAGGTGACTGACATAGGCCATGTGATGTAGCATTAGTCTACTATTGGCCTTCTGACCATATATCAGAAGGAGGACCCTCTGCATTGTGTGATCCTAGATCATATAGAGCCATGACAATGTTGAAGGTTGGATGTCAGGAGCAGAGGATGACAACAGTTGGGGATCCTGGGTGTTTCTGTTTTGTTTTTCTTTTCTTTTCTTTTCTTATCTTTTTTTTTTTTTACTAACAAACAGAGAGATTAAGCAGTGGGGATACACCAGACAAAAAGATGATTCATGACCTGATAAGGACAGAGTGGGACAGTGTGAGATTTCATTACACTACTCAGAACAGCATGCAATTTAAGACTTATGGACTGTTTATTTCTGCAATTTTCCATTTAATATTTTCTGGACTGTGGTTAACTATGTGTAACTGAAACTTTGGAAAGAAAAGCTACTAATAAGGGGGGACTACTATACATAAATATCAGTTGTTTAAAAAATAAAATAAAACTGTTGTGGTGTGCTATCTAAAATATATACATAAGCTATACAATCACTTAAAAATATGGGAGGGTAGTGATAGAAGTTAAAGAATTCTGCCCTGGCTGGTGTAGTTCAGTGGAATGAGCATAGGCCTGCAAAACAAAGAGTTGCCAGTTCGATTCCCAGTCAGGGCACATGCCTGGGTTGCAGGCCAGGTTCTCAGTAGGGGTTACATGAGAGGCCACTACACATTGATGTTTCTCCCGCCCTTCCCTTCTCTAAAAATAATAGATAAAATGTTTTTTAAAAAATCTAAGGTCTTAAAACCACAATGAGATACCACTTTACACCAGTCAGAATGGCTATCATAAACAAAGAAACAAACAACAAGTGCTGGAGAGGTTGTGGGGAAAAGGGGACCCCAGTTCACTGTTGGTGGGATTGCAGACTGGTACAACCACTATGGAAAACAGTATGGAATTTTCTAAGAAAACTAAAAATGAACGTGCCTTTTGACCCAGCAATTCCACTGTTAGGAGTATATCCTAAGAACCCTGAAACACCAATCCAAAAGAACCTATGCACCCTGATGTTCATAGCAGCACAATTCACAATAGCCAAGAGTTGGAAGCAACCTAGACGCCCATTGGTAAATGACTAGATCCAAAAGCTATGGTACATTTACACAATGGAATTCTGTGCAGCAGAAAGGAAGAAGGAGCTCCTACCCTTTGCAACATCATGGATGGAACTGGAAAGCATTATGCTGAGCGAAATAAGCCCAGCAGTGAAAGACAAATACCATATATCACCGTTAACAGGAATCTAAACAACAAAACAAACAAGCAAGCAAAATATGACCAAAGACACTGAAATAAGAACAGGCTGACAGGGGCCAGAGGGGAGAGGGGAGAGAATCACAGGGGAAAAGGGGAAGGTCTCACATGAACAAGTATAAAGGACACATGGACAATAACTAAGGTGGGGGGTAGAAATGGAAGGGAGGTGGGGAGCACTGGGCAGGGCAAGGCTGGGAATATAAGGCAGAAAACTGTACTTGAAGAATAATTAAATAAAGAAAAAAAGATATATTTCACACACCATAAAAAAAAACTTTAAAAAAATCTAAGGTCTTTGCGTCATTCTGGAAGTGATTAAATCCCTCATTTATAATAGGCTCTACTGAATTAAGATCAATACTGTAATTACTAAGATTAATACTGAAGGAAGTTTAAAACTGGGTGGCCAAAATAGCAGAAATTTATTGTCTCAGAGTTATAGATGCTGGAAGTTGAAATCAAAGGGTTGGCAGGGTAGATTCTTTTTTTTATTATTATTGTTCTATTACAATTGTCCCAATTTTTCCCCTGTTGCCCTCCCCTGCCCTGCTCACCCCTACCCTCCACCTCACCACTCCCACAGTCAATCCCTACCTACTGTCCATGTCCATGGGTCATTTATATCTGTTTTTGACTAGACTCTTCTGAGGGCTATGAGGGAAGAATCTGTTCCAGTCCCCTCTTTTTGTCATGTAAATGGTAATGAGGATCAAGTTGTGAAGTACTGGAGGTTAGGATTTTAAGGTGTGAATGAAGAGGGTAAATTCAACCCATAACAGACTGCTTATAATTAATATAGTACTTTGAAAATAAAATGTGCTTGGATTGCTAAACAAGCCTATAACAAATGTTTGTCAAAATATAAAAATGTTAGTAGAGATACATAATTCCTGTTCTATATGGGTGGTAGCAGAATCTGCCATCACCAGCAATGAATCAGGTGAAAGACTATTTATTTATGTACAATTCTGGATTCAATACATAGAAAAGATTTCAATAAGCCAGGTGTTGAAGGACAAATACCATATGATCTCACCTCTAACAGGAAGCTAAACAACAAAACAAAGAAGCAAGCGAAATATAACCAAAGACACTGAAATAGAGAACAGGCTGACAGTGACCAGAGGGGAGAGGGGAGGGAATTTCAGGGGAAATAAGGGAGGGATTTAGAGGAACCTATATAAAGGATACATGGACAACAACTGAGAAGGGTGGAAATGGGAGGGAGGGGGGAGGATGGGGGGTGGGATGGGATGGGAGTAATAGACTGAAAACTGTACTTGAAAAATAATTAAATAAAAAATTGAGAAAAAAAAAGAAAAGATTTCAAAACTTTGCACAGGATCAGTGTGGTACCCTTGATAGAACTAAAGTTTTAGTGGTATATCAGTTAACATCATTTCCAAAGGACAAAAGATATGAATGAGTTCAATTGGTTACAGAAAAGATATTCACTGCTCCCTTCCCCAGATCCAGCATACCCCTCATACCCACCTCAAAAGTGTTGTTTCAAACATCCCACTGTTTCTGGCATTTTAATGACATAAGAATTTGACATCCTGATACATACTGACTTTTTAAAACTTTTATTTCAGTTAATAACTCTTTAAGTATCTATTGCTCCATGTAGATTTTTACATACATAATACTTTAATAATACCACATGAAATTATACTTTTGTTCTCTGCAGTGGGATTTGTATAACCCACAAGGTTTGCAAGATACAAGTATCTAGTTTGTGTGGAGGAGAAAAATGCAGTTTATATTTCTACTTATTTTTATTCTAAGTATAACAAAGAAATTAAGCTATATCGATAATACTAATTTATAGATTTACAGGAGTAATTTTGTCACCTCACATTAGTCACTTGTCACAGTTGGTAAATGAAGGATTTTGAGGGATTACAGAACCCAGCATCTCCACCCCGACCTCTGTTTACCCAAAGCTTCTGAAGGAAATCTGTGGAATTTATATACCTGGTTAGGATTCATTGATTATTTTGTCTAGTTTTAAACAATGTAATACTTTGAAAATGCATGTGACTTAGTAAGAGTGCTCAAAAGAAGCATTAGAGTGAAGATATTACAAATAATTCTGGCACAAGAGAAAAGTAAGAAGCAAGGGTTTCTCAGCTAAGATAGGAAGCCAAAATGTCAGCCTAATTAATTCTCACCAATGTTTAAGAAAATATGAATCATGGAGAAGACTACTACAATAACAGGTTCACATTCATTGTTGTTTATAGAAAACTTTGGCTTAAATGGACAATTTGCCTTAAGATATTAACTAATAAATGTTGGAAGACAGAAAAAATTATAGTACATTAAAAAACTAAGCTTCTAGAACATGAAAACAAACCTCTATAATTGTAAAGAAAAAAGCTAGTCACAAAATTATTTTAAATAATATTAACAATAAGTTTAATATTATTAAACTTAATACTATTAAGATGATAATTATCTTCTTTTCTGCTTCTAGTTTGGTGTTTTTCAAAAATGCATATATTAGTATATTTCTATGAGTATATTTTTAAAATAAGTATAGATATATTGAGGTGGTCTGAAATATTTTTCTAGCATTAAGGTCTGATAAAACAACTTGGGAGACATAATCTATATATGCTTTATTTGTATTTGGGAGTAGATATATCAAGTGAATTTCAAACTGGGATTTCTCTTTTTAAACAAATCATATTAATTTTGTGATAAAGCAAAAAAGAAAAATGACTCATGGACATGGACAGCAGGGCTGTGATTGCTGGAGGAGTATAAGGGGACAAAATGGCTATGGAAAAACTAAAATAAATATTATATATTCAAAATGAAAAAAATCACATTAATTTTGACAAAGTAAACTTTACTGTACTGACTAATAAGTTTCTAAAGTTCCAAGATTACTAAAGAAGCAAATTCTATACAAATACAACTAGTTTATTAAATGGAAGTAAGACTCAATAGTGCTTAGATAAAAAGAAATAACATAGTTCAATTGATTTTTCATTTATTCCACAATGCTTCCTGAATGTTTAGTTTACGTCAGGGACTCTTTGGACTCCACAGAGAAGAGTGAATAGGAATTATATTACCCTTGTGCTCCTGGAACTTATGTTCTAGTGGCAATAACAGAAAAATAAATACGGAATGTGTCAAATGTGATAAATGCTAGGGAGAAATAGAAATTAGGATGAGGTGGCTAGAGAATGCTAGTGGAAGAAACTTACTTCATAGAAGGTCATCAAAAAATCCCTCACTGATGAGGTGAGAGTTGAGTGGTTACCTGAAGGGAGTATGGGAGAATGTCAAGGGGATATCTGGGTGTTTGAGGTATAGTGAATGACAGGTACAAAACCCCTGCTGGATGTGCTCCAATGAGAGCAAGCGTGCTGGAGGAGGAGAAAACAAGGTTGGCAGGAGTGGAACAATAACAGATAGCAGAAGATTAGATCATGAAACCTCCTTAGGCCACTGTAGGAGATTTGTATTTAGCTCAAACTGAGATGGAAAAGCTATTAGAGGGTAAAAATTAAATGACTGAAAAGTACAGCATAGGGAATAAAGTCAGTATAGTAATAACTATGTATGGTGCCAGGTGGGTACTGGGAATATCAGAGGAACACTTTGTAAAGTACATGACTGTCTAACCACTATGCTGTATACCTGAAACTAATACACAATAGTATTGAATGTAAACTGTACTTGAGAAAAATTAAGTAACAGAATTTAAAAGGACTGACATTACTCTGTCTTAAGGGCTTAACAGGGTGACCCTTTGAGAACATGTTATAGATAATCTACAACAGAGGGCAAGGACTAGGACTAGGGTGGCAGCAGTGACAGTGGTGGAAAATGGTTACATTCTTGATATATTTTGAAGTTAGAACCTACAATATTTACTGGGGAGTTGGAAGAGACATGGGGAAATCAAAAATAGCTCTAAGGTTTGGGGCAAAAGCAACTCAAACTGAGATACAGGAAAGCACACTTGGGGGGAAGGGGGAAGTTGTCTGGGATGTGGTTTGGAAGCGGCAGCAAGAAGCAAGTTGTGAACCTGTCTCTAGGACCAGGGTAGGAGGGAAGGTGTTGGGAAATCAAAGAGCCAGTAAAGAAGGACAGTGTTCTCAGTGGGAAGTCAGGCTAAGATAGAACAAGAGATGAAGGGAAAATGTTAAAAAGAGATTTGGGATCTAGGGAGTAAGGGCATATGGATGTTTATTGATGCAGAAATACCATGAGCTCCAGAGACCAGCAGAAAGCATTGAGGGAGGTGGGCATTGAGATACAGGGATTGACCAGTGGATATAGAGAGTGCTGTGGGGAAGAGAGCCAGAGTAATGTTAGATAACCTTGCTTCTTGGGTCACTGATAGAATGAAAATGAAGGACATCATAGAAATTCCTAATGACTGAAGGGTTTGGCAATTGGTATTATGATAATATCATCTGACATTACATCATGATTTTTTAAATATATATCAATTCCCAACAAGCAAATAAAGACGAACCATGTGAAGAAGCCCAATCCTTGGGATGAGAATATCAAACCATAGACCCTCACCTTCTAGGAAATCATTATGTAGTTGGAGATTTAAGCCAAATAGATGGAAATTTCTGTAAATCCACTATTTTATAAAACAAAAAAATAAGATTATTACAAGGCTATATTTCAAGTACCAAACATGTGGTATCTTTTAAAAGCTACAGGTTCAGAGGAGAGGTATAACTGTGTTCTGGGGTTGCGTGAGAAGTATGTGGAAAACAATGAGGAATTAGCAGTGGTAAGAGTGAGAGAGAATTCCAGGCAGAGAGAAAGGTGAAATTTTAAGGAACTTTTCTGAATTTCAACATAAATGTTCTTCCTTCTAACTAAAGGATAAATTCTACAAAACTGTTTCATTAGTATGGTTATTAATTATTGGATGATTATATTCCTTTTCAAGTGTATTAACCAGCACATCTCTACTGACACAGCAATATATTTTTATTTTTAATTATGCTGCTGATATTTAAAAAAAATAAACCAGAAAGCAAAGAGAGCAGATGTGTATTCCACGGGATTTAAAGATTAATCTATCCTCCATTGCACCCACTTAGTTTCAGGCAGGAAGAAACACTTGCTAATGAGTCAGATGATTACCAGCATTGAGTTTATTTAGAGGAATTCCATATGTGAGGGTGGGTTCGGAGTGAGTACACCCAGAAACAGAAATGTAAATGCTACCCATTCCACATTATTCAAACAAAGACATGCTGACACTGCTTTGCATAACTGACCTTGACCAATTGTTACTGTTCTACTGTGAGGCTTCAATCTAGAAGCTCTCCTAATGGGGCTAATCTTATAGGTGTTGTCTGGCTGCCCACGTGGCAAAGGTATAGAGTATAAAAACCTGAAATTGAAATAACTCTTTAGACTCAGAAAATCTATGACAAGAATTCTACTGCCATCAAGAGCATCTTTCCTTCATAGCAGGTCAAATGCACTTCTAATTCAATTTGTGAAATGCTAAATCTTTGTTGGAGAAATAGCCATATTGGCTCCCAAAAGCACTATGAAATACTCTCTCTTGACCAAGTTGCAATTTATTTACCAATAACAATTTGATTTTGGACATAAAATGAACAATTCACTACAACGACTGACGCTGTTAATCATTAGTTTGCTGTAACTGTTAGGAAGATACACACATACTCTTCGCCTGCCACAAAAATAAAGAAAACCCTTCTTCTTTTGTTTTCTAATTGTAATATTTGCTTGGTTATTTTGTTTCAAGGAAACATTTCATGCACCTTAGTGATTCTGTTTGCAAATGTTTGTAGTTTTTTCAACTTTGAATTTTTTAACTGCATTTTAAAATGCTTTTTTAATTTTTTTTCTCCAAATGGTTGTCTCATCCCTCATAAGGAAACCTACTGATTTCAAAAAATATTTGAGATACTTGATAATCTGAAAAGGATTTCAAAGCTCCATTTCTCTCAGTATTTAACTACAGGCAATCATAGGTAATACTCACTTTTGTACAGTTCCAGTGAAAAAAATCTTTACCCTTCCCAGAGTGAAACAAATATATTCCCAAATTAAAACTTCACTTAGGCATTGAATGCTTCAGGATAATAGCATCACAGAACTCATAGTACAGCTCCTCTATGGTTTATACTTCAAGGCAATTCTAGCATATTTAGAGATGTTGACACTTGAGGATAGAAATTATTCAAGATTTTTGAAGTTAGTGACTGTGTGTCTCTCTCATAGTTTTGTAACTAGTCGAATCCATTAACAAAGTGTTACCTACAAGATTTTTGTTGTCAAACCCTATAAATAAGCTACATGCTCTAGTGGAAAGATAGTGAACACTGGCATCCAGGTACCTGGGTTCAAATCCAGTCTTCGGGAAAACTAACCTCTCAGGGTCTGCTTCCTTCCTTTTTATTTCCCTCCCTCCCTCCCCCTTTCTTTTCTTTTTTCTTTTTATAATCTTCAAAACGGTGATCTGAACTTGCAGTTCATAGCTGTTGTAAGAATTAAATAACTGTCTGTCATGTATTTGGTTCACAGTAATGAAAACTAACTGCCAGTTTGGGCTCTAACATCACCCAAATTATTTAAACCTGTAATATGGTCACAAGAGACAAGGAAAGGGAAATGTTTAGGATTAGGTAATATCCAGTATCAGGGAAAATGATTACTTTTACAGGCAGAGAGTCAATATTATATCATCTCCATTCTCCTGTCCTCAACACTTACACGTGAACCCCACAGCCTCCACACCACTAGAAGGCATGCTGCTCCCATCTAATGCAACACTAAAATGAAATTAGGATTTGGATGGGGAGATAGATATCTAGAAGAAGATCTAAAATTGAATAGCATGAAAGTCAAGAGATCAGCCTGATCAAGAACATCAGGGCAATGACTACACAATGATTTGAGGATTTTGGCTTTAGCAATTTGTAAAGCTTCTAGAACAGGCAAAGCCAGCAAACAGTGGATACAGGTATCTAGAATTCAAGAATGAATTCTAGATTATATGTATGCATTAAGATATCAACAGAATTTGGGGACTAGATGAAGCTATGTGTGTGGGTGAGATTTCCCTGGAAGAATACATAGGATGAATATGTAAAATCTAGGCAATATCTAAAAATAAACCTTTACCTTAGGGGCACTTAGTAAATTTAACCGTAGTGAGAAGAAGTGAAACTCACATTGGGAGATGAAGTAATTGGCAGATAGACAAAGAAAACAAATATGAGTAGTCTCTATAGGAATCTGAGAAAGGATTTTAAGAGAAAATAAGGATTAAAAATGGCTATTGGATTTAGTGATTTATTACTATTTTCTAAAAAAGGTGACAATAAAAGCCACATTTCTTTTGGTGAGAAATAAATTAGTAACCAAGAAACTGTGAAGACAATAAGTACAACCTATTTCAGTAGGAAGCTGGGTTGAGGAGGAAGGAGAGAAGTTAGACATTCATTATTACAGGACAGACTCAAGTTTGCTATTTTTAAAAATATGTTTAAGCAGAGGAAACATTCATGAAAGAGAGAAATTAGAGATAGAAGGGACAGCAGATATTAGAGGAGAATGGACATGATTCCTGAAGAGAATGAATGGACTAAAACCTAATGCTTACTGTGATTACCCTTGACCTGCAAGGAAGAACAAAGAAAATCTCTCATTAATGCATATTTAAAAGCTGTCAGAGAGAGGCAACATAGCAGCATCTGGCCATCTGTTAGAAGTCACATTCGGTTAAGTGTAGATTATACAATAAATTCCTAACTTCAGTGCTGATCATTCCATTATTCTGCCAATTGGAAAGACAAAGGTGCTAAATTCCATCCAGCAGAAAATTGAGGATGAAGTAGAAGTGCTGAAACTATGGAAGAAAGTAACTGGATCAGATGCAAATGTCCAGCTGAAATTAAGGGATGAATTGAGGCTGAAATGGGCTATAGATCACAAAAGGACAATTTCTAGAAAATTCAGAGTAAAAGCCACTATAAAACATTGGCTGGAGGTTTACAAACATGAGCTGTATACCAAAGGATGAAAGATCTCTGGGAAAGTACAAGTTCAAAATTTGTTCAATGTCTAAGTACTAGGAGCAGGAAAGAAGACCTGATGAATTCTGAACAGAATGTGGTATCTGGAAGCCAGTGATTTTCATCTAAGAATGCAGAACCTCTCTTTTTTTAAAGATTTTATTTATTTATTTTTAGAGAGAGGGGAAGGGAGAAAGAGAGGGAGAGAAACATCAATGTGTGGTTGCTTCTCGCACACCCCCTACTGGGAACTTGGCCCACAACCCAGGCATGTGCCCTGACTAGGAATCAAAGTGGCAATCCTTTGGTTCACAGGCCTGTGCTCAATCAACTGAGCCAGACCAGCCAGGGATCAATTTTATTTTTATTGTATTTTTGCCATCAAGGACCATGATCTTCAGACTAAGGAGAATAAATGAAACATGGTCCAGAGATATTTGAAGTCCACGAGAGTTGACAATGTAAGAGAGAACAAGGTCAACTCTCAAAGGATACATAAACAATACCCAGAGTGCAGAAGAAACTAGCCATCCCAGCAACTGTAACTTTTGAGACATTTTTTATATGGAAAAATGAGAAAGGTGCCAGGAAACATGACCCAAACATCACCTTAATTTTCAGAAAAAAAGAGAGATCATAGAATGTAAAAGTCATAATGTCAGACTAGAAACCATAATGCCAAAGAAAAAAATGCTAGAATACTTCATAATTTAGATAATTTACACATACAATAAGTCAAAGAAAAAAACTGATGAGACACAGCTTGTGTGGGTATCCACAAAGGCACTTTGAAAGAGATGACTTTTGAAGATCAGGGACACTTTAACATATGGAAAACAGGAGGAACTGGAGTAGGGCATGTCACACAATGGCAGTAGTACTAGAGAGAAAAAAAGCAAGACTGAACATATTGTGTTTGGGGAAAAAAAGTGATACAAATATGGTATAATACAAAGTAAATATGGAGCTACAAAGTAGGAAGTGAGTATATTATGCTTTTAATGCTAAGTGGAGTGTTAGCAAATAAGTTAGATTGAATACCAAGCAAAAAAATATTTCATATTGACCTTTGTTTTTAAAGATAGCATTAGTATTATGCATTCATGACCCCAAATTAAGTCCCCTTCTGTCACCCTTTAACCCCCTTTAACTTCTTCTACCTTCCCCACCCCCTATCTAGCTGGTAATCACCACCCTACTGTCTGTCTCTATGACTTTGGTTTTGTTTTGTTTTGCTTAATCCCTTCACTATTTTCACCCAGCCCCACAACCCCTCCTCCCTCTGACAGCCATCAGTCTGTTCTCTATCTGTGAGTCTGTTTCTATTTTGTTAGTTTATTGTGTTCACTAGATTCCACATATAAGTGAGATCATATGGTGTTTGCCTTTCTCTAACTGCATTATTTCACTTAGCATAATACCCTCTAGGTCTATCCATGCTATCTTGGACGGTAAGATTTTTCTTTTTTATAACCAAATAATATTCCATTGTGGTATAAAAAATATACCATAGTTTTTATATCTGCTAATCATCTACTGATGGACCTGATGGACACTTGGAGTGCTTCCAAATCTTGGCTATTGTCAATAATGCTGCAATGAACATAGGGGTGCTTGTATTCTTGTGAATTACCGTTATAGATTTCTTTGGATATATTCTCAGAAGTGGAATTGCTGGGTCACAAGGCAGTTTGATTTTTAATTTTTTGAGGGAACTCCATACTGTTTTCCAGTGGCTACACCACACTTCCCACCAATAGTGCAAAAAGGTTCCCCTTTCTCCACATCCTTGTCAGCACTTGTTGTTTATTGATTTGTTTATGATGGCCATTCAGACAGGTGTGAGATGATATCTCATCGCAGTTTTAATTTGCATTTCTCTGATGATTAGTGATGTCAAGCCTGTTTTCATATGTATATGAGTTATCTGTATATCCGCTTTGAAGAACTGCCTATTCAGGTTCTTTGCCTATTTTTTTAATTGGATTGTTTGGATTATTTTGGTGTTGAGTTGTATGAGCTATTTTTGCCATGTATAATGTGAAATTTCTGTCCCAAACTTTTTAAAGATTTTATTTATTTATTTGTAGAGAAGGGTAGGTAGGGAGGAAGAGAGGAAGAGAAACATCAATGTGTGATTGCCACTCAAGTGCCCCCTACTGGATACCTGACCCACAACCCAGGTATGTGCCCTGACTGGGAATAGAACCAGTGACACTTTGGCTCACAGTCCAGCACTCAATCCACTGAGGCATACCAGCTAGGGCTCTGCCCCACATTTTTGAGAGAAAAATAAGGATGTGCATTATACATGGATAGTACTAAGTCTGTATCAATATAAATATCTTTAACTATGCTTATCTGTTAAAAGTGTAACTCTAAAAAGCAGTAAGGATATCCATGTGCAAAATAATAACTTGGACTATGATAGTCAGTTTTAATCTAAATATAAATAAATAAATAATTAAACTTAAAAATCAAAACAAAAGTTTTTTCCTGAAAGTTTGGGCCAAAAATGAGAGTGCATATTATACTCGGCATACTAGGGTAAATTTTGGATATTAACCCCTTATCAGATGTGTCATTGGCAAATATCTTCTTCCACTCAGTGGGCTGTCTTTTCATTTTGTTGATGGTTTCCTTAGTTGTACAAAAAGTTTTTAGTTTGATGTAGTCCCATTTGTTTACTGTTTCTTTTGTTTCCCTTGCCCAAGGCAATATATAAGAAAAAATATTGCTACAAAAAATGTCCAAGATTTTACAGCCAATGTTTTCTTCCAGGATTTTTATAGTTTTGAATCTAACATTTAAGTTTTTAGTCCTTTTTGAGTTTATTCTTCTGTATGGCCTAAGAAGGTACTCTAGTTTTTTTTCACCTATATGTTCAATTTTTCCAACATCATTTATTGAATAGACTATCTGTATCTCATTGCATGTTTTGCCTGCTTTGTCAAATATTGACTATAAAGGCATAAGTTTATTTCTGGGCTTTCTATTGTGTTCTATTGATCTATGTGTCTCTTTTTATGCCAGCACCATGCTGTTTTGATTACTATGACCTTGTAGTATAGTTTGATATCAGGTAGCATGATTCTGCAACTTTGTTCTTTTTGTTTTCAAGATTGCTGTGGCTATTCAGTGTCTTTTGTGATTCCATATACATTTTTGGAATGTTTGTGCTAGTTCTGTTAAATATGCCAGTGGTATCTTGATAGGAACTGGCTTCAATGTATAGATTGTTTTAACTTATGTAATTTTATTAACCAATGGCAGCTCAATAAATGCAATAAAAAGAACAGAAAAATAAAAATTAAAACTAAAGACAGTATTGGTAGTTTAAAAAAATCTGTCTCTATGTACTTTAAACTCACAACCAATCCAAAACAGGAGAAGCTTTGCTACTACCAAGACATTTTTGCAAATTCTAACACTTTATAGATACTCTTATTTAAAGGAAGCCTCACACCTCCTCATCTTACTTCTACTCTCCAAGTCAGCCCTCCCACACTTTCTGCACTCCTTAAAGGTTTTCAATACTCCTTCCTTAATGTGCTCTAGGTTTTCTGTGATGCTTCCCTTCACTGTGCACATGCCCCGATGCGGGGTTGCTCTATTTTAAAATATGTCAGCCTGCAGGTGAGAGTTACTAAAAATATGATGGGAATCTATGGGGTTTGAAATTCTGATGACCTGATCATCAATTTTTAATGGTGTGGTGTGCATTTTTAAATAAAAGATCTAGTTAAATTCTCAGTATTCCAAAGACTGTCCCCCATCAATACTAATTCCCTTATTGTCCAGATGCTGTGGCCCACCAAGCTTCTTACAACCAAATACAGGATGCAGTATGGTGATTTTATGTGTGAATAAACTCACTCCATTGCCTTAGGGTTTCATTGTAAACCAAACAATATATTTTTCCAGGCAGTTAAAAAAGAAAACACTAGTACATTCCAATGGCAATATTCCAGCAGATGTACTGGCAGATATTCCACCAACCCTGACAGCAAGTTAAGCAATGACTTTGATCATAGAGATGGAAAACTCAATCAAAACAGTACACTCACCTTAATCTTAAAGCATATATACATACATTGGATTTAGGATACTAACAAAGAATGTATGTTAAATATTGACTTAAACTTGGAGTTAATGTATCTGGTTTTGAACTAGGGATTCCCAGGTATAGATCAGATTCTGTTTTAGGGCTAATCATCTGTAAACTGGGAATAGCTTGCACAATTGTGATGGTATCAGGAAGGACTTTCATTGAATATAAAAATGCCTGGTGTCTCTCATAGGTGTGCAGTAAGTAAAAATTCTAATTTACTGCAACATTGGTATTTTTATTTATTAGAAAGATTATTTCTTGAACTGTGTCACAGACTTATTGTCTAAATTGATGATTTAAAATAGTTGAAGTTTTTGGAAAACATACTACATGTAAACTTCAAGTTTCTTCATACTGTTTTGTGGTAAAATACTGATTTTTCTCCCACAAATAACATTAATTATTTCACAAGGGCTTCTGTTCTATCTTCAGCACAACCCCTTTCTTCACCAGTAACTCAGCTTCCACTTGCAGGGAATTGTCCACCTAATCAAGCATTGACATAGAAAGTATATTTCTGTCCTAACCCAAGCAATACACAGCTGACACAAAGAGGCTCAATATTTGTGCACCAAGCATTATACAGATGATTTGTGATGACACAAAAGTGTAGCTTTCAGCTTTCTGAAAGCATTTCCTTGGCTTTCTGCTGAAAGAGGGGGAAAATGTGCTATCACTCCTTTCTATTTAGACACCTGAATTCATTGAGAAGGAGACTTGGTTGGTGACAGAGTGACGTGATTACATGCTGCTTAGTGCCTTTGCTGAGTAGGGGTGTACCAAGGCAGGCTGAGATGGGAGAATGTGAGAAACAGGAAGTGAATTCATGCATTTGCTATGTGTTTATGTTCTTAATCAAACTGATTCTATTTAGTTATAAAAATACATTATTTCCTTATGCATATTTTAGATGGCCATATTGTAACCCCCCAATTAGCTGAAATCTCCCCAGTTTTCCCTAGTACCCAGCCAACTGGCTTCTAAGCATAATAGAAGAGGCCTGGTGCCAAATCCTAGTATATCTGGCACCTCCCGCTACCTGCCCATGGCCGCAGGTCACCTACAACCAGCAGGCAAGAGTGACAATTTGATTTTTATATCTCTTGTCATGACAGTGAAGCTGACACACAGCACTCACGGCATCCATTTCCTGTCACTTGGAGAGGGAACTGGTGACCTCTTCTTACCATGTCAGTTTATTTGCCAATGAAAACAGGTTTTCCTGAAGCACCCAATAAACCGTATGAGACAAATAAACAAGGCACCTGTATGGGATAAATTCCTTCAAACCAGGAACATAATTTCTTCTCAAGCTGTTGAATCAGTGCTGCCTTAGCCCAGAGGAAATTTGGAATGCAAGCCACTTGACCACAAAAATCTCAGGGCATGACCCTCAAGTACATGGAGCTCCTCTTACAAAACTGATTTATTTCTCTGAGGTCGCTTAGGTCCACAGAACAGCTACAGTTTTACCTGGTTCATACATAGCTCTCCACCCCTCATATGAGCCCCAGTTTTCCTTATATATGTTATGAACCAACATTACCCTCAACATATTTAATTTATAAAAATAAATAAAAGGAAAATGCCCATCCCAACAAAAATGCTCCCAGCACTCCATTGTATGGAAGAAACGGACAGCAAAGCGCAGTCATCTGTCAATAACTACCAACACGGTGTTACTTTTAAGCCTTTTTGGAAGCCAGCAGCTAGAATGGCAGTCCCACTCAGAATTCCCACATGCACACCCAGATCCTACCTACACAGGACCATCAAGAATCTTTTTCTTCTTCTTAGCTGATCATTTAACATTTAGAAAGTCTTTCAAAGACTATCAAACAAGTTTCAGAAGTAACATTTTATTAATGACCTTTATCTCCTACAACTCTAAACAGCAACACTGAAAAAAATAATCAAATTCCAATGTCCTTTAGTGCCAAGGTAATATAGTTTTTTGAGATATTTTAATCTTTTCTGAAAATGGAAGCATTTCTTCAAATGAAACATAGATCTAAACTGGTAAGTGATACAATAACTAATACCTCTCTATATATCTTTATATATTTGCCACTTCTTCAGGGGAATATATTTCAATTCATTTATCCAAATCTAAGGCAAAATGGTAAGTTTTTGTTGTTTCTTCTTTGCTTTTCAATAGCTACTTAATTAAACTCCATGTTTAGGAATGAAGGACTTTAATATTATAACAAAATCTACTTACTCTGCTTCCCACAAATACAATATTTAAAGCAAACTCATTTTTAAAGGGGCATTTGTCTTAGCTGAAGAGACTCATTCTGTGTTAAACACACTTTAAAAAAACACCCTCTGGTAGCAAGGAAAGCAAATGTCTACTACTCTCTCCATTTTGACAGGAGAGGTGTATATAGTTTGTGTATCTGTCTCTACGTGTTCACTTGCATAGATTGTGTAACTCAGCTCTCTGGAGATAACTTCAACAGACACAGCTTGTGCCCTGCAAAAAGCCACCCAGTACCTTGGGAATAGGCATCAGGCCAGGCTGACAGATGGATATCAGTTTGACAAGAAATATGCTGGGCTACATTAGGCTAGAGTGTTTACCAGCCAAATTCTCCTCTGAAACCACTCAAAGGGAAGCCTATAAACGTGTGCATAGTTTTAGACAAAAACAGATTTTTCAATTAGGCTGTTACAGTGTTATCTTCAATAGATGACTTAGAAGTAAATTTATTTTCCTTTGGTTGATTTACTTGTTTCTTAGCTTTTGGATTTATGCAGTTATCCATGCACAACAGGAAATGGTTTTATATTCCTGAAATTCATGAAAGGTGTTCAGAAACTGCAACCAAGAGGCTTCTGTCCTCCTGTGCAAGCCTCTAGCCAGAGCAGGAAAACAATTGCTCAGGACTGTTTTTTCTAGATGCCAAAGCGTGCTAAGGAATTGCTAAATATATTTTTTATCCCATCTTATTCATGGCATACTTGATTGAATCTGCTATACAAACTAAATGAAGATGAAATGTCACCTTCTCCGATTATTACTAAATAGTTCACAAATTAAGACTAAACTGCAAAAGAGGAGATAGTGTCTTTTTGAGAAAACCAGATGCTTTGTCTTCAAAAATACATTCGACAACAGAGTGGAAGAGTCAATGTACAATGCATGCCATCTGCTGACTAATACAGAGTATTTACAAGGGTAAATGCTTCCAATAACTGTGCTTGATAAATGATAATCTGACTTAATACCACCACATTTGAGCCACAAATTGAACCTCGCCAATTTTTTAACACAGTTTAACATCCAATCTAATTAGAAAAAAAATAAATAAAGGTAACTGCTCTGAGGTTAAATACCATGGTAAGTTTTCAAAGGCCTCTCAGAAATGCAATAAATAAGTAATGAAAAAATCTGAAAGCTTCTCCCTTCATCTATGCCTATTAAAAGAATAAAATATATTTCTCAAAACCTCATAGTGAGAAACATGAATCTCTGATCCTCCCATTTCTGATGTCTGTTTTATGTTACTTTACAAATCAGTTTGAAATTAGAGGTAAACGACATAATTGAAGAAGTGTAATTTATTATGTCATTATTTAGTTGCAGTAACATGGATGACTTTTAGGTATTGTATATGATTTATATTCAGTAGAAATAGTTCAAAAGAATAAAGATTATATATCTCCATTTTGTTAACTCAATTGTTCAACTATTACAATTGGAATGTGTTAAACTTTAATCCATTTAGCAGTGCAAATCATATTTGCACATAGTAATTTTGTGGACATACTCATTTCTAACAGTATAGATAAACAGAATAACAGAATATTAATTTTATTTTTTCTAACCTAAAATTTCACCTGCAACGATAGCCTCTGATTTACTGCCACAGATACTTAACATGATTTTTCTGAGTTCAAATATAATTTACAGTGTTATGGAATCTTAATCACCAATTTTATTCGATCACTGTATTTGTTAATAGATTCTAATACAACTGTCTTTTTAGGTATTTTTTCATTGACATTATAAACATTTTCTTTTTAAGATGTGTGGGGGAAGCAAGTATAAAGCAGATAAAAATGAAGGTGACTTGACTCTTGAAGTGAATAATTAAACACCTTTTCATTTGGGGGCACTTTTCAATCTTCAAAATGCAGAAGAGTCTTACTGTCTTGAAGAGTCAGAAGATAAAATTTAGGTTGCATTAGGAGCTGGAAATTATAGACAGAATTTTCAGAAACGAGAGAGACAAAGATAGAGGAGCTCCAGAATCTGTACATAAACTCCATTCAAACACCTGACAGACCTTCAACGTAGGCATGTACTGGGAAGTCTCCAGGAGCAATGTATGGAAGGCTCAAATCATTGAACAGAGAGTTCGACTCTTGCCCATCTCAGAGTTTGAGCCTGCAAAGGTAAACTGCCTACGATGACAAAATCAACACTGTTTGGAGGAAGAAAACACAATCTAGGGTCTTTAACAACATAATGTCTACTAAAGAATCAAAATGTGTTAGATATGAAATGATGAAATGTGATTCTTGTTAGAGAAGACCAGCAGTTAATAGAATGAACTCTAAAATGACCCATATAGTGCAAACTCAATCACTAACTCTGCACGATGTTGCAGAAGTGAAGGGAACCAGGTTTGCTAAAGTAATTGTGGTGATGGAAATGTATTGGCCCCAGAAGCTACTGAGGTCGTCCATTTTATTCTAGGACAGTGTAAAAGAAATGACCCATATAATGAAATTAGCAATCAAAGATCAACTATTAGACATATGGTCAAATACTTAAACAAAAACCGTGCTCATAATAAATACACTAATAGGAAGTATCAGAAGGTAAATAGAAGTTTGTTTGCTTGTTTGTTTGTTCATTTAAAAGACCAAATAGAAAGCTTAGAAAAGGAAACCTAAAACCTGAAATGGAAAATTCAATGGATGGGTTTAATAGGAGATCGGGAAAGGACAGAAAGTTTTCACTGAATTTGAAGTTACATCAATAGCAATGACTAAGTCAGAAGGATAGGAAGAAAACATACTAAAAAATTAAAAGAAAGACTCAGTGATCAGGACAATATTGAGTGGTCTAAGATTGAGGTAATTGGTGATTTAAAAAGAGTAGGGTGAGAGAATGAGGAAGAAAAAAATGGCCAATTTTTAAATAAAGTTTGTAAGTAGTATTCAGTTATAGATTCATGGGGCCAAGGAAACCCAAAGCAGAAAAATACGAAGGAAAACAAGCTTAGACACATCATAGCCAAACTGCTGAAAACCAAACATAAAGAGAAAACTTGAAAGGAGACAAAAAACAAAAGTCAACACACTGCATACAGGGGAGCAATAAATATGAATAATGACTAAATTCTCATCAATGGAGGCTAGATGTCATATCTAAATTGTTGAAAGAAAAAATCGTTTAATTCAGAATTCTATAGATAGTGAAAATACCTTTCAAAAATAAAGTTGTGTCTGTGTTTTTTTAATTTTTGCAGTCACTTGACATGAAGTAGATTAATGTGAGTAACAAATCATGGACCTTATTATATATAGGAAGGAATCTGAGTGTTATAAGGTAATGTAGTCAAATTTTTTCATCATTCCCCTATTTAGCACAAAACTAAATCTCACAGGACCCTTTTCTATATATTTTTCCCTTTAAACAATGAGAGTTAGATCAAATGTGTAGTGTTTATTGTTTTAACTGGAATAAAAGTAAAACGAGTAAAAGAAATGAAGCTGAAATAAAGGCATTCTTAAAACACAAACCTGCAATAGAAAAAAATGCTGAAAGTATTATATTTCCTCAACCTAAAGAGAAATTACAGCATAAAAACCCACATGCTAAAGATAAAATGAAGAGCAACAGAGAAGGTGCTCTGCGCAAATAGCAAATGTAAAGGACTATTTTTTCCTATCATATATTTTATTTCAGTAAATTTATTTAATAGACCTATGGCTGTTAGAATGAAAATAGATAAAGGTAATTGTGGTTTTTATACAAATGTCATAGAAACCTATAAAATAACCAAAACAAAAACACCAGTACATGTAAATAGAATAATAAAAGTGTGAGTTCCTTAGACTTTTTGTGAAATAGTAAAATATTATGTGAATTTTGACTGTGATAACTGAAAGATGTGTATACTAATCTCAAGATCAATCACTAAAATAGCAAAAGAGATATAATTAGAATGTCAATATTGGACACAAAATGAAATCTTTAAAAATAGGCCATCTGCCCTGGTTGGTATGGCTCAGTGATTGGGTGCCAGCTTGAGAACCAAAGAGTCACTGGTTCAATTCCCAGTCAGAGCACGTGCCTGGATTGTGGGCCAGGTCCCCAGTTGGGAGCATGTGAGAGGCAACCACACATTGATGTTTCTTTCTCTCTCTTTCTCCCTCCCTTCTCTTCTGTGTAAAATAAATAAATAAAATCTTTTTTAAAAGAGGAATTGCTTAAGTGTTTTATTGTATGTCAAAATCTGTTAGATTAAAATAAAATTTAAAATGTAATATTCCAGAAGATTATAAATGTCAGAAAGTCAGAGTAAAAGCCAGCCCTTTGGTTTCAAATAGCTACTTTCCATAATACTTGGAGCAAGTTGGCTATTTCACAGAATGGTGAGAATCCTGGAAATGCCAGTATATAATGTTTTAGTAGAAGCATAGGAAAAACATAAGTTTTAAATCAAATATAAAGTACTTAAATTCTGAATGCATAGTATCATTATTATTGCCTGATTTTTACCAAGCATCATGACTAGAATTTCCATGTGACTCTTACTGGGGGCAGATCTCGGAAATGTCTCATTTTCCTTGGAAGCACACCTTGATTTTCTAAACATTAATAGAGAACAAAGAGATCGGGGAAGATGGCGACGGAGTAGGACAAAGGATTTCGCTTCTCTCCACTCCCCGGAGAAGGACCTGGCTGATCTGCGGAAGAACACAGCAGATGCTAAACTGGGACTCAGCATATAAGAAGGCAGGACTCCAGGGACTGTAGCGGACACTGAATGACCAGAGGTTGAGGAGAGGAGATGACCACAGATCAACAAGGTAGGAGGGAGCAGCACAGAGGCGGTGGCGGGGGGGGGGGGGGGGGGGCCCAGCCAGGCCAAACCACGGCCCNAGAGAACTGGTCACCGGCACCACCCCTGTCTGGCAGGGCGCAGATTGGAAAACACCATAAGAGATCAGTCTTCCAGTAGTGGCAGAGAGAGGAGTGAGCATTCGGAAGCAAGCTCCGATAACCCGTGGAGTCAGGTTGCTGGCTTGGGAGAACTGAGAGTTGCCAGAGCACTCCCTGCTTCGAGGGGCCGTGCCTGCCTGCGAGCAGTCCAGGGGAAACTGCTGTCTGAGACTCCAGAAGTGGGTCAGTTTCCAGCTCCATCCCTACTCAGCCAGCACAGATCAGCTCCATCCCTGCTGGCCGGTGGCGAGGCTGCCCAGAATGCCTGAATCCTTGCTCAGCTGGCGAAGACTAGGAGACACTGTGAGTCAAGCATTGATCTTCAGCTTGACCAGCTGCAAGTCCTTCACGCCTCCCCAGTCCCGAGTGGCCCACGCAATCGCCGGTGCTGGCTCCTTCAGCCGCGCAAGCCACCCGGGCCCGGTTTCCTGGACCTTGGGTAGCGAGCACCAGCACCCGGGTGACCCGAGCCATCGCTGGCGCCGGCTCCTTCAGCCACGAGCGCCATCCTGGCCCCCCCGGCTTCATTGGCCTCGGTCTCGAGTGCCTTCCTGTCCGGAGGGGCCCCGAGCAGGCCCTCTACTCGGGGAACTGCGAGTCTCCGTGCTGTTCCGGTGGGGCGGGGTCTGCGCCGACCCTCGCCTTGGGGAATTGAGAGTCGCCCAG